>NW_024962263.1:52465884-52743837 GCF_019238085.1 Lagopus leucura | reverse complement strand
TTTTTTTTTTTTTTTTTCAGATGACTATCTTGAGACAGAGACATCTGTGTCCCGTATCTTGTTAGAAAGCTGTTAGGGTTGGTTGAAATGCTCCACCAACATAGAATTGTAGAATGTCTTGGATTGGAAGGGGCATTAAAGCCCACATAGTTCCAGCCCCCTGTGGGCAGGGCTGCTACCCACCATCTCAGGCTGCCCAGGGCCCCATCCAACCTGGCCTTGAATGCCTCCAGGGATGAGGCACCCACAGCTTCTCTGTGCAGTCTATGCCAGTACCTCACCACCCTCTCAATGAAAAACTTCCCTCTTACCCTTAACCTAGATCACCCCTGTTTTAACTGAAAGCCATTCCCCCTTGTTCTGTCACTATGAGACTGCAAAAAGTCATTATTTTTTCTTATATGCTCCCTTTATATGTAATGTTTCATATTCTAAATGCTATATCAATATATGAGAACAATGTGCAAAACTGAAGTAAAGGAAAATGTGACTAATGGCAAATTTTGACAGTTAAAACAAATGAAACAGTCATTGATTGGCATTTTGCCCTATTTTTTTCATCTGAAAAGGGACAGGGCTTACTGATGGGCTTTCCTTCTGGGTTCTGTTGGTTTGAAGAGGTGAGGATCAGCAAAGGTGACTTCTGTATGGGCATCCTTTCTCCTGTTGTGTGAAAACGGCTTAGGGAGCCTGCCATTGTGTGTCATTTCATGTTTTGTGTTTGTGAAAACACAATATATGTACGAACTATGTATGGATGAAATCTATAATTCCTCCTCATTTCTGCAGTCACGCTAGTGGTATCCATGACAACTTGCATAGAGTTTGGAAGGAGGTGCACAGCCTGTCTTTGGGCGAAAGTTGAAAGGTGATGTGGTTCATCAGCATGAGTGCAGCTGCAATGATTTCTGTAATCTCAGTATGTCTATTAAAAAAAATTTACATACCTATTTTCTTTTTTATACTGTCATAGTCATCTCTGTATCCTAAAACACAGTACATAAAGTAGTCTCTGCTTTTCTTAGGCTTTTAATTCTTGCTGGGTTCCAGGTGTCTTGGTGCCCTGTCCTCTCGTGTTCCTGAACAAGCTCTGAGGGTTTTCAGTTGGGAACTACAGCCACCAGCATGTCTAAATGAATTGAACACCTGATGACACATCTGCCCTAGTATTTGAGGATTTGTCTGAACTTAATTGTAATTTTTCTATTTTGTCAAAAAAATCAGTTAAAAAGAGGAGTGGATGAGCAGCAGAAGGGTGCTGTACAGGTACTCTGTTGTGCATGCCCAAAGTGCAAGGTTTGCAAGGAAGTACTGTGAGTATACACAATCAGGATGGCAGGAAAGGAAAACACATGTTCTAAAGGCAGGACTTCAAAACTATAGTCCCTTAAAGAGAAAGAAACATCACTGCTAAGAGTAGTTAGATAGTGTAATCCTATGCTGTAGCCTCCAACTTTGTTTAGGAAGAATAACTGAAGTCCAAACCAGTCATCACTGGGCATTTCTCAAAGGCAAGCCATTCATCTTTGTATACACACATGTATATATTTATGAGGGAAGTTTTTCAGTACTGCTTATTTTGAACTTAGATGTGATGTACTTTGTTTTAGATTCTAGATGGGAACTTTTATGGATAAAATACAATACTGAAGCCTTCAGAAAAAAAGTAGATTTTCTAACTTGGAAAACCAAAGTCAAAAGAAAACAGAAAATCCCCCCTGGAAGTAACCTTGAGAAATGCCAAGTTTCTTATTGTCACCAAGAAGCAGTTGCTGATTGTGATGAGGTCACAGAGGACAGAGTTTTCAGTACTTTTGAAAACAGAAAATGTAGATAAATTCAAAGAATCGGAATGTTAGGTTTTTCCTCTTGCAGAAAAAGATACACAGTGCAATGAAAAAGTTGAAAACACTCTTCTAAGTGGAAAGAGTGACCTTGTTTGTTTTCTTTTTTCTTTTTTTTTTTTTTTTTTTTTTTTTGCAGGACTGATTGTAGAGGTTGGGCAAAACAAAATGTTTGAGATAGATTTGTAAGTCTACCTACTAAAAAAAATTGAGTAGAAATTGAAATGAAATTCAGTCCTTGGGCTTCCTAACAAAAACTTGACATATTGTAGAATAGAGAACAATGTTTGACACAATTAGCTATATTATTCATGTCCTGTGAAAAATGCCATATATATCCATGACAAATTAACCGAATAATATAGTGTATCCTGTACCATCAGTGAGGTAAGAAATTAGATCTACAGACTAGTGATTGTGTATCAGCCTGAAATGTCATCACTTGTGCTGGCAGTTAAAGCTTAAAATCAGATATGGTCCCAGTGTGCAATAAAAGAAATTGTAGGATGTGTGTTACTCATGGCTAAGGATATGGCTTGAATTTCATATGTCAAGATCCTCAAAAAATGACTCTTTTTAAAAAGATTTGTTCTCGGAAATGGACACTGAATATACATAATTGGAGAGACTAATTTACGCATATGCTATTGAAGAGTTTGCAAAGGACTCAGGTAGGGTTCTGAAGTGAAAATTGTAAATGAAAGAACAGGTTCCACTTGCTTGTCTGACTCTGCAAATAGAGCTGTGTTTCCAGATATCCATCCCCAATAATTACTGCTGTTAAACTAGAAGCTCCCTTTGGCACATTTGTTTTTTCACTGTCTTTGGTTGTTTGGTTGAAAAAGAGCAGGCCACTAATTTGTTTTCAAGGATATTTTTTGCAACATCTTGGTTAAAAACTCTTCTTAAACTGAGTGTTATTATTATGAAAGCAGAGCCAAATGTGTATGTGAGGTCTAAATACCTAGGAGCATTTGTATGTGGAAGAGGGAGGAAAAGAAATGACAGCATATTACAGAATACCCAAACTGGCTTTTATGTTTGCTCCTTCTCCAGAAATTTCTCAGCCACCTGTATTGCCTCTGTCAAGCCCTCATGATGCACTTCCCCTGTACCAGCCCCACTCTGGAGCAGGGCCTCTTCTCTGCTGCACAAGACACCCTGTTTTCCCCTGCCATGGCACAGCATGGCTGGCAAAACTCATGTACTGGTGCAGCGCTCTCCCACCCTCTGCTTTTCCGGGCTCCATCTCTCCACACTACTTTCTATGTTTTGGCAGCACAGTCGCCACTCAGCAGCTTTATTTCTGGTACTGGAGGAGAACAGGGTTCTCTGTGGAATACAGGCATTCACTGCAATATTGCACTGTAGGCTGTTTCATTTATCTTCTTGGTAATTTTTCTGTAATTAATGGGGTGAAACTATCAGAGGTGATTGCATTTTACAAGATTTCAATTTCCATTAGTAATAAACATTAAAGATATGGAGCAGTACTCTGGATATGTATGCACAACTATTTCCTGTACTTATGGTATTATTACTGTATCTTTTTATTAGCTTTTTATTAGAGCTAAATCCAACAACAGAAATAAGTATAATCTTTTAGATGAGTTAATCTTAGGGAATCTCATATTTTTTTTCTTTTTATGCTTTTTTTTTTTTTTAAATCTTAAATGTGAAAACCTATCTCTTGTGGTTTAACCAGGCAGATAGCTCAGCACCGCACAGCTAGTCTCTTACTTTCCCCAGGTGGGATGAGGTAGAGAATTGGAAATGTTGAAGTTCAAGAGCTCATAGATGGAGACAAAGACAATTTAATTGGTAAAGCAAAAGTTTCATGCATAAGCAAAGCAAAACAGGGAAATAATTCATGACTTCCCATTGGCAGGCAGATATTCAGCACTCCCAGGTAACTGGGGCTCATCATGTATAATGGTGTCTTGGAAGACCAGCACCATCAGTCTGAACACCTCCCCCTTCCTCCTTCATTACCCCAGCTTTTATTGCTGAGCGTGATGTGATGTGGTACAAGCTATCCCTTTGAGTTTGGGTCAGCTGTCCTGGTTCTGTCCCCCCAGTCCTTGCTGGTAGGGCCATGTGAGAATCTGCAAAGTCCCTGATTTAGCATAAAAACATCAATGTCTCATCAACGCTATTTTCATCAAAAATCTAAAACTAGCACCACACAAACCTTTTTGAAGAAAATTAACTAACTCTATTCCACACAAAACAGCAGCTGAAGCAGCCTTCTAGCTTACAGTAGAGAAAAACAAGCAGGAATGAATTTGATGGCAGCATGAGAATCACATCTGTGTCTCCTTTCCAGGAGTCACCAGAAAAAATTTGAATTGTGGAGCAACAGAAGACATAAAATAGAAGACATCAGTTAATGAAAGGTCATAGATGGCTCCATGTGGAATTTAGTTGCTACAAAGTTACAGCACACAGTATAATGAATCTAAAAATTGAATTTTTGAAATACTGACAATACTCCTACAGAAGTCATTAACACTTCCATTTTAAAAATGGACATTATTTTGCAGGTCTGTTTTGGCATGTTTGAACAACGTCTTCTGTTTCACAGAGTCTTCTTATGGGGCTGTTAACTGGATAGTCAACCTCATTTATGGGTCTGCATGACTGTGATATGATATGGTACAAAACAAAACGTCTGTAATCTCTGTATTTTAGAGCGAATTAACTGCTACTAAAGTGTCAATTTAATTTGAATGAGGAACCATTTTTTTCCCTAACAAAAAAAAACTGCTTCCAACTCCCAGCTGTCTGGATAAAATGCTGTCTCTTGAAAACCTCAATGAGAAAACAGCTTATCCTGAAGGTGAACATCCTGACACAAACGGTGAGTAATCTACTTGAAATAGTCATAATGTGACCCAAAATGTCTTTCTGAAAGTGTGCATAGCTTTTTCTCCTGCTCTGGGCTTTTGAACATTAGATGACCCTTCAGGTTTTACCTGAGAACAGTGCCATCACAGATCTTTCCATCCCCAGCTCAGCTGAGGCAGGTTGCTAGAATCCTGTCAGATCACTGTGCTTTCAGTCGAGTTGAATTTCCTCCTGAGGAGTTCGTTGACAAGCTCAGGCAGTAATCCTTTTTATTTATTTATTTCCACTTCACCAACCCTGAACAACAGTTCTCCTTTGAAAGCATGCTTCACTGGAGTTCTGGTTGTACAGAGTATACTGCACGCACTGTAATTTCTGGTGTGTATAACTCCATTCCCACTTCATGCGTTTTTGACTGGGAATCTCTTGTTATTAGGATGATAAAAATCACTTGTTAGACTGCATTCTGAGAAAAAAAATGTCTTTGTGTTGTATCTCCTGTTCAGCAAGGTGTTTGATCTGTGTTGGAGATAAAAATCAATACACAGAGAAGTATGTAAGATCAAATAGCAATGTTTACTTTCTATTTAGTGAGTTCAGGTGCTTTTTGTAGCAAAGCAATTAAGCTGCTCCTAATAGTACCACAGTACATTCTGAAAGAGTTTTTGAGCTGATGTTTCTTTGGAGACAAAAGCAATAATATATATGCTATGCTTGCGTTTGTTTCTGGTAGTTCATCTATATTTTTATCTAGCTTATTTTGACAACAGCTGCCTGAATCAATTATATATACTCACTTTTGTTGTGAAAAGAATAAGCCATGCAATGGTATTGTAAGATAAAGCTGTGTTCTTTCAGGGAAGTCCTTGTCAGAAGTGACAAGTGATGGTGCTGCAGGGAGTTTACCAAATTAACTGTTTTTCAAAGCATATGTTGCCATTGATTATGACCTGATTTCTGAAAAGATCTGACTTCTGTCACTACAGTCATGAGACTCATATTAAGTGGAACAAACACTCACTATGCTTGCTCTTGCATAGCTTTTCCCTTAGAGGGATTCATTTGTCTTCATGATGCTTTGTGCTTCAGTCTTGCTGTTCAGACCCAGTGCTGGGTCATGTTTCTGTTTATGATAATATACTGTAAACAATCAAATGTGTAAAGTATAACACGGTTATATGGCTCTAGATAGTTAACATGTTCACTAATAGTAAGAAAAAGATTTACTTTCAAAAATTGCTTAGCAGATGTAGTTGGAAATTCTCTCTCAAAATGATTTCATAATAAGTGTAGGTTTGTTAAGAATGAGTTTCTTCACTTTGGCCAGCTGCAGTGAGAGCAAGGAAGATTTGGAACCGAATTCTGGGATGTCTGGTTAGTTTGGGAAAGATCCAGTGGCAGCCCAAGAACTCATTTGTTTTGTGGTAGATAAACATGGTCCTTGGACACAGGGAAAAATTTTGTCTATTCCTTTGAAGGTAAAACCAAATATGGAAATTTAAAACCAAGCACCCTTTTTCTTTTTTTGCTTCTCTCCTTACTTTTTTGTCTACATCCATCACTCTTACTGACAAAATTATGTCTTGTTGCTCTGCGTTCCCCACTTATGAAGAACTGACTTTTTTCTCCTGATCCTAACCACAGTGCTGGAAAGAATAATTATCCTTTACCTGGCTGCAGTGAAGTAACTCTGCCAGATAAACATTGGCAAGACAAGTTTCACTTGTGATTTGAAGGATCTGTTTTTTTTGTTTTTGTTTTTTTTTTCTTCCAAATTACAGGGATTTTCTGGAGAAAAGGATGCTGAGTGGTGACCTGATTGGTCTCTGCATTTCCCTGGGGAGGAGTGCCGGGCTCTGCTCCTGGAAACTGACAGAAACATGAGAATGGCAAAACTCCAAGGGAGGCTCAGATTGGGCATTAGGAAATGTTTCTGTGCTGTGATGGTGTCAAGCACCATAACAAGTTTCTCATAGAGGTGGTTGATGCCTCATGACTCTCAGAGTTCAAGAGATATTTGGACAATGCCCTCAATAATGTGCTTAGCTATTAGTTAGGTCTGAAGAGGTCAGGCAATTGGACTTGATCTTTTCAGATCTCTTCCAACTGAACTATTCTATTTTAAAGGATAGAACATGCTGAACAGAATTGGTTCAATTTTATAAGGCTGTATAGCCTTCAGGAACCTACTTTTAAAAATACGTTTTCATAATGTAAAAACTTAGGTGATTTCTTGTCTATTTCTTTCTTTCTCTATTGAAAGTTTTTAATGAGCTGTGTAGATCCCTCCTGACAACCCAAGTGATTTTCTGTACCACAGAAGATATTTTCATTTTGTTTAAAGGACTCATTCTCAAATATGAAAAGTGCATGTAAACAGTTCCTGGAAATTCATGCTCTAGCAAAACAAAGAGCAAAGCTCTAGAATAATCTACCCTTTGCAAAACCTACTAACTTGTGAAATGAAAGAATAAACCATCATAGATGAAACAATATTTAAAGTAAGAGGCAAGAAAATGAAATGCATGCTAGTTATCAAAAAGTCTATAATTTTACTTCCAGCACTTTGCAATTAGTGCACACATTTCTCAGATATCTGCTATTTATCTTGATTTTTTTTGAAGCAGGCTTCTAAGCATATAAAAATTTCATTTTTATTTGTACTTTTCTACTTAATGTATTGTAGTTGCAGTTTTGCACATAATAACACAATGAAAACACAAAACATGAAAAGTAGATTTTTTTTGTTTATGAACTACTATAATTACAGCATATTAATGACTTATTTTATGGTTACATTTTGTGCTAGAAACAGAATAAAAGAGGAGTACAAGCCCTATAATTTAATTTTGTAACAATTTAATTAAATGTCATGTGCACACAGTAGAATGTACTATTGTTGGACCCAGTCATTGCAGTAAGGTTGGTGGTAAAGTGGCTGGAAATTTTTTAGAATTATTTGGATGACTTTCATTAGTTTAGTAAACAATTTAAGTTGGATGATGCAGCTTGGTATTCTGTTTACTGTCCAGCCATTATTTTTGTCTATAGGTTCTTTATTTCCTCAGGAGTTTTGTAAAATAATAGAAATGTTATAAATTGAAATCGGATGTTACTCTTTTTAAGCCAAGCCTAAACTGAGGTCCTCCTTGCCTTAAGTCCCCTTTATCATCAAAGAAACAGTGGCTGTCCTCTCCTGGCCATCTTCCCTCCTCACCCAGTCACCCTCTGGGGGCTGTCACACACATGCCCAACCAGATAATTGAAGATTTCTTTAAGGACAACAAAGATGGAAGTTGGTAACACAGATTTATGCTTGTAGTAAATTACATAGTAATACTTCTCTATTTATCTGTCAGATGTCTTTAAGGAGTTTCTCCTATTTTTCTACATGTAATTCTGATTGACAGAGCTGTAAGCCACACGTATTATAAGTACTGTGGGATATGAGATAGACTACTTGGAAAAATTGACTGATAGTTTGTTTGTTTTTCTTGAATACTTTTAGCTGCAGTAATGTGACTCAATGGTAACATTCCCTCCAAACCTCATCTAACTTAACAGTGTAGTCTGACCACTGAGTAGAGCTTCTTTTCTTATTTAGTCACAGAGGAAAAGAAATAGGCCACATCAACTTTAACAAGGCTTGAATGAGAATCTAGTAATCAATGCAGCCAAAATTAATAGATAGAAGATGATTGCTAGCAGTGGTACAGACTATTAAAATTATTTCTGCATTGGCATTTCTGTCATATATTCAGGCTTGGCTTATTTAACTTTGTTCTCAGTTACGAATATAAAGATTAATTTCAATGGATAACATTTCTCAATGCCTTTTTCATTTTAACAGAATTAAAGTCAGCGTTGGCAGAATGCTTCATCACGGTAGAAAGATTGTCAACGGGGCTTAAGTTTCTCCCAAGCTTTTTGAGAGTTGAAGATTTTGCTAAGACTTCTAACATGCTTTTTTCTATATTTCATATTGTTTGTTTGAATAAACAAGTATATTAAATGAATGAGAAAGCCTTAGGAGAAAGGTTTCTGTATATGTTTTGAATATTTTCTTTTTAATCCCGCAGCAGTACTTAGAAGATTGTTTTTTCTTTTTCTTTTTTTTTTCCAATGTGATCAAGATATCTTCAAAGGATGATGGATAGCGAGCTGCCTTCTCCTTCTATATGAACTTTTCAGATTCAGTTTTCTAAAGTTCCCATAGCATGTTGTACCAACAGAAATAAAAGATGACCTATCGCTCTGCCTATTGATGATACTTGAGTAGTGTTTTTATCAAAGAGAACAAATGTGTCAAACTGTAGAGCTCATCAAATGTGAAGACAATAGGTTCTATAGACACCCGATATTAAAGCACATTAAACTTTTAGTTAGCATGTTGCTGCTGAGTTACTATGCCAACCAGAAATTAGCTTTGCTATTTCTTCAGCTGAAGATTCCTTTTGGAACACAGACTCAGTGACTGAGGCATTAAAGCCCACATGCAATATTTCAAAGGTGATTTTTAATACACAAGTGAAATATAGTCCTTGGAAAATGCCTGTTTCTTTTGAGAGGAGCAGAAACCTAGATATCCATTACAGAATCTAAGGGGACTGTAGGAAAATCTTATTCTGTAATAAATTACAAAAACAGATTACAGTTGGTTATTTGTTTATTCAATCTCACTGTATTACTTACAGCTCCCCAGAAATCTACCAGGTATATGAATGTTAACACTCCTTCTCCTTATCAAAACGTGATTCTTTTCTTATATTAAATATATATATATGTATATTTGAGGTGTATTTCCGGAAAATAAAATCATTTCTTCTGTAAGAACTTGTGAATTTTGTTGAGATACTATTTTCTCACTGATCTGCCTAATGTCTGAAGTGAAAACTTGAATTCGGGAGCAGAAAGGGGTTTTAATCTAGATTTAGCTAGACGATCTTAAAGGTCTCTTCCAACGCAAGCAATTCTATCATTAAAGTTAAATCAGTCCTAGGTTCTAAGATTTCATCAGACTTCGTTCAGCTATTTAAACAACATCCATTGAAAAGTACTAACCTACAGCAATTTTAAAGGTCTATGGATATCAGTCATGAACCTGTGGAGGGGGGCATCTTGTCACAATGTTGTATTTGAAAGTAATAAAATCTGCTCAGTTGCTGCTCTGCTCTGGTTCTATAAGCTGCATTTACAGTGGTCATTTCCCTGATTTGCCTAAACTAAAATGTATCCAAGGGTATAACTGTATTTACCAGCACAGTCTGCTGTACCACTGAACATGGACTCAGCCCCATCCCAGCTTTCGTCATGGAACAGCCAGGACATCTCCCTGGGTTTGTGGGGAGCTGAATCCAATCTGCCTGACAGCGCAAGTACTGACGAAGGAAACAGTGCTGTTCTCCTTCAGCCTGCTTGTGAGCACTTATGCCACTTATTGTATAACTTTTAGCAAAAAATCCAAGTATTTTATTTCTCTAAAGACTGGCTAATTTGCATTAGTTTGGGCATCTTCTGTCGCTCCTGGAGTCAATTTTGTAGTTTTCAAAGCTGGTTTAGGAAAATATAACTGCCTCTTGGTGATAAATCAGTGCCACCTAGGGGCTGAGAGCTGGAAGGAGATTCAGTGTACAAAATGCTAATTGCAGCCAGGGGACGACAGGAACGAGGGACAGGAAAAAAGGAAATAGTGGGTAAATTTAGCTGATGAAATTGGTGGGAAGCACGGTGTGAAGATACAGAAATCCCTGCCCCCAGACAGCTTCGCCTTCCCCTTTCTCGGGGAGTGGGAGAGAGGAAAGGTGGACTCTCTCTGAGACACTGCATTTGCTTTGTGAAATAAGCTGTGCAGGAGGTGGGCTCCTGAAGGCCAGTTCAGGTAAACTGGGGCCAGATCTGTGAACTGGGGCAGGCCTACTGGGAATGGGAACGTGCAGGAGGATATGGGTGCTCAGCTGCATCCAGACATTTGCAGCTCTTGGTACTCAAAAGTGTTATACATTCAATGAGCATGCTTATAAAGAAACAAAAGTTCTGAGCAGCTTTGGGATCACACCTCTAGAAAATTATGACCTAAGCTCAATGATTTTTTCCTCTATATTTTTTTTTATCCCTTTCTTAAAGCTATTTTAATATCCTGTTTCTACTATATTTGTGAGAAAAATCTGAGGAAAGAGAATTTACATAGAAAATGCATGCTCTGTGTCAGGAATAACAGCAGGAACTGGAGTCCCCACTCAATGCCTTTCTAAATAACTTGCCTTTTCACTCCCTCTGGTGGTGTAAATGTTTTGTGAGGAGGTACAAGTTCTGTAAGTACTCAGCATGATCTTAGTAATGAGTTGATAGTTTGTTGGTATAGAAGTAAACAGGAAAAAAGGAAAATCTCCAGCAAGTATGCAAGGGGGTTTTGTTTTTCTTTTCCACTGAAGGGGAAAGAATTTGCTTATTTTCTCTTATACAAGAGACAAACACTAAATAATTGCCTTTGGTTGTAATTATGCTTTATCACAGAACCACAGGCGTTGGAAGGGAACTCAAGACATCATCAAGTCCAACCCCCCTGCTAGAGCAGGTCACACAGGTAGGCATCCAGATGGGTCCTGAATATCTCTGTAGAAGGAGACTGCACTGCCTCTCTGGGCAGTGAATAGCAGAATTATACAGCTTTCTCTATTGGCCACCGTGAAACTACTTTAAAATAAAGTGGAAAGATTGAGAGGGTTGGGGACCTCTCTGATTGGCATGGGCTGGTCTGCCATGAGCTGTTCTTACTATGCTTACTGTTCATACACACAGAGCCTGGAGTATTCCTTTCCTGAACTGAAGCACAAGGGTTTGGCTAAGACTGTGTGGGCCTCCTCCTATCTATCTGCAGTATCAGCAGTAGGTCACACAAAAAATTTCTACTGTGAGGAAAATTGACTTATTTTATATTTTGTTTATATTCATAAATACATCTTCACAGCAACTGTGCTGTATCAAGATGTGATACTACTGAATTTCATTATAGCTGGTTAAGTACGGGCTGAACAGGAGCATAAATCCTTCCCCTGTAAAAGAAGTACAAAGACTTGTGGGCTACAAATTTTGCAGAGATGTTACCTCTAGTGCTGCTGTGGTAGTCAAAGGTTAGCTTCTAGAGAGCACTAAATTGTCCTTGCTGATAAGCAAAGCCAAACATCTGACCTCTCCCTCTCTTGCTAAATGCTAGTTTTGGCGATGTTTGGACTCCTCCAGAATGTTCTGTTTCCCATTGAAACAGAGCACACAGTAGAAGAAAATACATGGATTGCTTGCTTTAATATTGAAGCTCTGCGAATCAGAGGAGGCCTTACTTACCCTTTGGCATTTCCCAGGCTGTCCAGCTTCACCTTTACTCCTATACACAGCTGCCAAACTGCAGTGCCTGAAGCTGAATCTCAGACATCCCTGTGTCGCAGGAAAATCCCAGGCTTTTGGGGAAACACTGAATTCTTCTCAGATGGTCAATCTGCTATTAAGGATGAGAAACAATTTGTGAAAGGATTGTATTTACCACAGGTAAACATTTTTCTGTTTTTGATGAAAAAAAAAAAAAAAAGACAGACAATGGAAAACATAAGAAATGTGGCAGTTTATGGCACTTCCCATATTTTCATGTGTGGGAGAAGAGGAACTGAGTATCAGAAAGATAAAGAGGCTGACTGCTGATATCAACTGACCATCTCAGAAATGCATTTAATATGTGTGTGAAGATCAAGTTTTGCAAAAACATGTTAAAAAACACCTTAATAATCAGTAGCATTTCTACCGTAAATAGAAATCCCAGCTGGTGATAAGGCAAATGTGTAGCAGCATTATCAACATTTTCAGGTGATGGATATCAGGAGCAATGCTAAATCTGTACCACTCCTCCTAAGGTGCTTGTTTTGCTAAAAAGAACACAAACACAGCAAAAACAAATACCCTGCAAACATATTTCACCTGCATTCTTTAATTTTCAGGGAAGGATCCGTAAGCAATGAAAATACAGTAATCTTGAAAAATATCTTTTCATTGAATGTTGTTTAGTATCAAAACTGCATGCAAAATTCACACTAGTAATGTTGTGGACATGACAGTAGAGTGCTGTGAGCACAGACTGATAGCCTGAATGAAGACAGACTTTGTTCTTTGTTCCATGCAGTTTAATATGCCAGAAAGTACATCATGCAGAGGAAAATGCTGAGATACACAGACCTTCCTGCACAGCAAGTGGTTGACCAAAGAGAGACATCATTATGAATTACAAGCATAGCTGAAACAACAGTCAGTTGAGGGAAAAAGACCACCCCTTTCTTTTACCTTTCTTAGCAGGCAGCAAGATGAAGCCAGGACAACAGTTCCTGCAGCACATTCGTTCTCAACACTTTCTGGACTTGCTCTGACAAAGGACAGCTTCTGTACCTGGTAGAAATCAATCGCGTGCTCCCCACTGGCTTCAGTGAAGTTGAATTAGACACAGCTGTTCCCCAAAGTAATCCTTCCATTTCCATTACATCTGGGTTTTGAAATGAGCACTGGCTGCTTCACAGAATGTTAGTGATTTGTAAGAGGAAATGATTTAATCATCAACACAGTTATATGATATTATAATATATCAGAGTTTGTAAAATTACTGCAATCTGAAAGTGAAATTCTTGTTTGGGGTCTTTAAAGGAACGATGTGATAAACATTTCACGTCTATAGCAGACCATTAGGCTGCAGCAGTGGGAAGGGACCTGCTGCTAAGGACTCTCAGGAGGCATCTGAAAATCTGAGCATGAGCTGCACAGGTCTTTGTGGACCTCCTGAAACCCATTCTCCTTTCCCATGTAAGTGAAAATGCAATTCTTTAACTACGTTTCTCTGCCCCTCTGTACTCATAGGTAAAAGTACAAGGAAGACCATTAAGATGAGAAAATACTAAGAGATTGCAACTATTTTCACAGTATTCTTTGTGCAATGTGTAGACATGCGAATGCTGTTGAAATGTCCACTGATCCTTTCTCTCCTCCTCATTAATGTTAGAAGTAATCTAAGATCTACTCGTTTATCATTTGTAGGGAAGAAGCCAGAATCTTCTCCACGTTGCAGTAGGGCCAATTTGTATTAAAAATACCTTCATTTTATAGGACCAAAATAAAATTATGTGCAGGAAGGTGATTGTCCATAAATAGATGATGAATAATAAAGTAAACATCAATTCTGGAGAAAAAAAAAAAAAAAAAAAAAAAAAGCTGAAAATACAGCCGTGAACTACTCTATTTTCCACAGTGGGTTCTAAACCCACATCTAGCTATTTTATTTGCCAGTGATGGATGGCTCACCCCTAATGCAAGGTTGAAGTCATTCTTGTCTGTTCTCATGGGTTTGTGTTATTTTCTCTCATTTTCCTGTATGAAATAACCTCAGTGTCTTATTTTTTTCCCTTGGTTTATTCCCTACCCAGTGCCTTGGTTTATTGTTTATTCTTTGGAGCTCTGCCTTTTTCAGTACTGGTAAATTTGTGATAGTTTTTTGTAAGAAGTAAGGAGGATATGAAGGAGATTGAGGAATCATTAAGCAAGACACTTCACAACACACCTTTATTTGGCTTTACAAATCTCCAGTGAGAGTCATGTGGCTTAAACTCACAAGGCAATAAATTTTAAAACAGAAAAGGGATCTGCTGCAGCTGTGTGAGCTATCACATTAGGACGGAAAGCACATGAGAGAGAAGGGAAAAAACAAACACTAGGGAAAGAGATGGAAAGCAATGCTGAGGAAATAAGTGCTAGAAAGTTGAGTTGAGAATGACCTATCTGTCCCCAGTTTGTATTTCAGGCAGTGAAATCTGAAGCACTGTGGACCTTCGCAGGAAGGCTGGAGCAAAAAGCATTCTTTGGCCTCAATACCCTCGGAAAGAGCAGACAGTGGTAAGAAGAGAGTATGGTGTTGGCTCTATGAGTTGGTTCTGCAGTCCATCAGTTTACGAAAACTCCTCCGGAAACTATCATCCAGAAAGGCATACAAGAAAGGGTTGAAGCAGCTGTTGGCATAACTCAAGCTAGTGATGAAATAGGAAATCCCAACAATCTGAGGAGTTTGTGGGATATCTGTGGTGAGGGCCACCACTGTGCTGAGGTGATAGGGTGTCCAGCAGAACAGACACACAGCCAGGATGACAACCACCATCAGCGTCACTTTTTTTTTTGCTTTATCCAGAGCTTTTGCATTGCTATGAAGATGCACACGTCTCAATCTGCACAACATGATGGTGTAGAGGACGCAGATGGTGGACACTGGGATAGCAAAGCCTAAGATAAGGGTGTAGATCCGACTGCCTTTCCACCACATGATTTCAGGATGAGGGAACACGAAAACACACTGGGAGCGCCCCTGCTCCTTGTGTACCTTAGCAAAGACAGTGAAGGGCAGGATGATGACTGTGACAAAGGACCAGATGCAGAGGCTTAGAATCTTGGCAGCTCGGTAGGTGCGGTAAGACATCTTCCTGGACTTGGTGGTGGTCACTACAACAAGGTAGCGGTCAACACTCATAACAGTGAGGAAGTAGATGCTGGAAAAAATGTTGTACTGGTCTATGGAGATAATGAGCTTACACATGAACTCTCCAAAGGGCCATTGTAGGAGCAGGTAGTCAGCAATGTTGATGGGCAGCACCAAGGTAAAAAGCTCATCAGCAATGGCTAAATTGAGAATGAAGATGTTGGTGACTGTCTTCATCTTTGGGGCTTTGAGGATTACATAGATGACAGCGGTGTTACCTGTCAGTCCCACAGCGCAGATGATGGAATAGATGACAGGCATCGTGATGTAGGAGGTGGGGCTTGGTGGGGAAGTGGGAATATTCAGCTCCTCATCTCCTCTCCTTGCACAGTCTGTGTGCCCAGCCACACATGTAGAATTGAGCTCAGGGATAGAGGTATTTTCCATGGTCACAGCAGAGGGCCTAGACCTGCTGGTAGCAAGAAGGGCTAGGAGAGAAAGGCAAGGAACTTGGTTATTCTCAAGCTTGCTTCCTCAAAGCATCCAACCAACTGGTGTCTTCCGTTCTGCTCCCATGTGTGTCCCACCAGAGATGTCCTGCTGGGAGCAAGGGGACATTGTTGAGAGCTCAGCTGCTGGCAGAAAGTCCCACCATCCAGTTGTAGCAGAGACAGTCCCTTCTGACTGTCCTTGACCTCTGCCCAAGCTAACTGGAAAGGTTGCCCAAGGAGGTTGTGGATGCCTCATCCATAGATGCATTTAAGGCCAGGCTGGATGTGGCTCTGGGCAGCCTGGTCTAGTGGTTGGCAACCCTGCCCATGGTTTGAAACTAGATGATTTTTAAGGTCTTTTCAACCCAGGCCATTCTACGATTCTGTGATTCTAAGATTCTAATGGGTTGGGGGTGAAGAAGGCAGTGCAGAGTTCTGCACCACTTTAAGGTGACCCCCTGCAGGGGTTCTCCAGTCCCTCCCCAGAGTTCCTTTCACAGACGGGTTCAGGGTGACTCTCCCAGGCAGGACTGCCAAGAGCTGAAAAGGAGGGATCTGATGTCTCTAGGATGTTTGGGGCTGAGAGATGGGAAGTGAAGAGCCCCGGGGCCAGGCTAGCAGGATGTGAGGTGGTCGCTGAAGTTTGATGTTGGAAAGTCTTGCTCCGTCCTCGAAAATAATCCACCCCACCCGTTCTCCTGGGGCAGGGGGTGTTAAAAGCAGAGGAAGAGAAAGCTCACCTTTCCCTGGCGGATGTGGGCAGGAGCCGGCGGCAGCCCCGGGTGCACCGATGCGGTTTCTTGGTCGGATCCTAAGCACAGCCGGGAATTAAACGCGTGCTCATCTCGATCTAGGAACAACAAACAGGCATCGGTAACCGCGGAGAGGAGCGTGCAAAATTCAGTACCTGGAGCTTTCTCTGGGGAGGGGGGGAGGAGAGGAGTTTGGGGGGCAGTTACCTCAAGTCGCATCTCCTCCCGACGGCGGCAGATCGCAGCACAAGGAAGGTGGGAGAAATCCGAGTTCTAGGTGGCATCTGTCGGTGGTGCGGGGTCTGGGAACGCCGCATCCCCCCGCCCGGTCCCGGGGTGTCCGCGGCTGCGCTCCCTCGGGCGGTGTTGCGCCCGTCGTCTCGATTCCACGGGTGTGGAGTGAAGCGGGATGCTCCGACGGGAGCTCTTATACCTTCGCGCTTTCCCGCTGTCATGCTGAGATAACGGCAGACTTACATGGACCCCCGCGGGAGGCAATCTTTTGTAAAGGGTAATTCAGAGCTTGATTACCTTGTTTTCCCAGAAAGAACACGGAGTATCTGTCTATCTGGCTTCAGCTTTATCTGTTTTGCTCCTTAAAGGAGATTGAATTTCGTGAGCTCGCGGTGCATCTGATAAAATTTTGCATCATTTACAGTCAAAGTGAAAAGTGTCTTTTGTGGTGTGACTGGCAGTACTGACTGCATACCTGAAGCTAATATTGTAGTTTATGCTTTCTTTTGCCAAATAATTTGGCAAAATTCTTCAGTATCTTTGAGCTAGCACCATGAAGTGAGAGAGAAACATAGCTCTGACTGTCCCATGCCCTGATACACATTTAGCTGGATAACTGGGATTTCACAAGTATGAGAATTCAAGCAAACCAATCAATCAGTAAATGGATAAAAAAAATATCGCCATAGAAAACTATTTATCTTTTATTATATACTGCTTGTAGCTATAAAATAAATGACACATTGCAATACAGAATACACTGTGTGTTCTGTGACTTTTGCCTTCCTTAACAGAAACAGAAAGCTGTTCACATACTTAAGAGCTCCCGTGAGAGTGACATCAAGTCTAGGTTGCAGGTCTGCCACAGTGCTTTGATCCCTTTTCTGCATACTTTGTACTTCAATAATACAAAAAAAAAAACAACAAACAAACAAACAAAACAAAAAACAAAAACAAGAAAACATCACCTTTGCACCTTTCTGTCATAACTGTATTGTTAAATACTGGATGCAATCAAAACTCCTGGTGATCATCTTTTCTTTTGGTCTTTGATTTGGTCTAGAGGGAGGTGTCCCTGCATTTAGCAGGGGGTTGGAACTAGATGTTCTGAAGAGTCCCTTCCAACCCAAACCATTCTATGATTGTAAGATTTTATGATTTCCAATGATTTTGTGTAGACATTTTCATGAGACCCCTCTTCACTTTTTTATTTACCAGTGTTACCCAATTACAAAATACAAATTTAATCATGGTTAAACTGATTTAAGTATATTTTTCCACTGTTTTCAGATGTGTCTCTGAAGATCCTCTTTTGTGATCCTCTTTTGTTGTTTCAGAATTGTTTTGCCTCCCCAGAGACTGAAATAGGAGTTTTTATTGAAATCTAGCAACAGCATTATTAATATTTTAGATTTGTTTTAAGATTAGCCATGGCAAACAGGAGGCAAATGCTGAGCAATGTAGTACAGAACTAATGCAGGGTTTGTGATTCACTTTCTGCAGCTCTAGACAGGCAGAAACTTTTCTTTATAGAGATGTTGGAGGATCTCAGCCACAGTGGATGCTTATTGCAGTAACATAATAGGTAACCTAGATAAACAAAATATGTCCTTCTGCTTGCGATGACTGGGGAACATCCCTGATGACTACAGAAGGCATGTCATACTCATCTGCAGACAAAACAAGGAAGACAGTCCAGGGAACTACAGACTGATTACTCTCACATCAGTCCTAAAATGTATTTCCAGGAATATGAAGAACAAGAAAGTATGTTGGAGTACCTGTTGATTCTGCTGTGAGAAGACATTGCTCACTCAAAATCAGAGAAGACTGTGGATTATGAGAGAATGGTGGCTGTCATTTAACTGGACTTTTCACAAAGCCTTCAGCAGTCACCTGCAAGCACAAGTTGTGCTCAAGTAGTAATAGTCAGCAATATCTAATCGGTGGTTGGTCTTTAGTAGCAGTTGTCAGGGATCTGTACTGAGGTTAAAACTATTTAGTATGTTTGGGGACCTGTGTGCTGGGATGAGATACACCCTCAGAAAGCTAATGGATGATAACAAATGAGGGTATCAAATCTGAGAGGTATCTCCTTTCACATGAAGTATAGGTAACACTATAAGTTGGGCACTGCCTTGCTAGGAAAGTTCTTCCAGAAAACAATATAAAGCAGGTCAAAAGACTCAGTTTTTTCCATTTCTTTGGCATTTTTGATACTGTGCTGTGTCCAGTTCTGGGCTCCCAGATGCAAACAAGAAAGACATTGACAAAGTGCAGGAAAATCCAGTGGAGTGTCATTAAAATGGTTTGGAGGCATACTACGGGTGGGGAGATATTGAGGGAATTGGATTTGTTCTGGCTGGAGAAGTAAGAGTGGGGGAAACTAATTGCCATCTCCAAACATATGAATGTGGGTTATGGAGAAAACAAAGTAAAAATCTTTTAAAGCTGAAAAAGAGTAATGTGACAGCAGTTGCAAATTACAAGTTCTGACTAGATGTAAAGAACAGGATTATTTGCAGTGAGAGTTACTGACTTTCTGAATGCTGCTCCTTATCTGGAAGTACTCAGAACTCAATTGGACATGGCCCTGAACAACCTGATCTAGTTTTGAAGTTGACGTTAGTTTGAACAGGGAATTAGGTTAGATGATCTTCACAAGTTCATCTAAACTAAATTATTTTGTGATTCTGTGGTTCCACCATATTCAAATAATATTTTAAGCCTTGAAATTCAGACACTGCCTAACAAATCACATGGTAATTAAAAAAAAAAAAAAAAAAAAAAAAAAAAAAAGTTTTTTAGAGGAGACTACAAGTTTTTGATGCAGTTGAATAATTTAAAATAACCAAAAATGAGGTAGCACAACTCAGTAAAAATTTCCTTTGAGAGAGCACAGAACACCTATTGAATAATTAATGTCTAAACAAACCACTCAGCTGTCTGAGAGGCAGTGTTTACTACAGGGCTACATTCATAAAATGATCACTGAATGAACTTCAGCTTGCAGTGCTATGTGTTTCTGAGATCTATACTCTGATAGAATTCCTATGGTGGTTTATACAGTATCGGTGTTTTCTTGTTTTGTAACTGGTCCCATTTTGTTGAAATAGATAGCGAGGTTTAGGTATGTGGGAGGGAAATCTTCAAGAATGAAGTAGACAAAAAAAAAGTTCCCTTTATGTTTTATGTAAAGAAAAACCTAATAATTGTTTACATTGTAACATGCTTTAGCTGAACTTATGGAGCACAGAGACTCAACAAGCAATGCATCAAAAAACTAATTTAATGTCCTAGAAAATGTATTCTACATTCATTTCTGTCCCACATACAAAACCTTTCAAGGTTATTTCTGTATTAACTAGCAATTTTTATTATATCTATCTTAATATTTAATATTATATCTTAATCTTAATATATTAAAAATTCACTTAGATTCATTTAGAGCCACGATCATCTTCCCTCTTTGCTTTAGGAGTTTGTCATCAATACACAAGTTGTATTAATATAAGTCAGCAAGATATGACTAGGGGTACTAATATTTATATTCCTGCTTACTCTACAGGCCTATTACACGTCAAAACTAAACTGTAAAAATCTACTTTGTACATGCACTGGTCCCATACAAGTCTTCCTGTGTTCATTTTTATTGGGAAATAACTGTGTAGATGAAATACAACATGAATAGAAATCATTATTCTTAGAGCAATTAGAGGAGAGTGCACTTCCAGCATGCAATGAAACATTGCATGAATGTGTGCAATGAACATGAAAGATTACAATAGATGAGGGCTATTCTGAAAGTAATGTCTCCAATTTTATAATTTTGGTTCATGACATCAAGGGTGGTTGGTGGTGCTATTGCAGTAAGGTGAAACATTCCCACCAACATTCCATTACATTTTGCTGCCACGTGACGGATGGCAGCAAAGGAGCACTCTGACAAAATGATGCCTGACACAGAAGTGTGACGTTGAATTCCTCCACGTGGAAAAAATGGCACTCACTGACATTCATTAACTCTGGCTGAATGTTTATAGGGACCAAACAGTGGATGTGGGCACAGTGATGAGGTGGGTGGTGCATCTTAGCAGTGGTGACAGTGGCATGAAAGACAAGCCACGTTCCAGATGGCCATGCAGATTTTGGAATACTGCCAGTGGGATCTTGTTCATCATTGGCAAAAGTGTAGGGTGGTGTGATGGTGACTATGTTGAAAAATAGTGTTTTGCAGCTGAGAATTTACTCTATCAAAACGTGCTTGTAGCAGAAATGCTAAGTCAAGGCTTGAAACAGTAATTGAGCATTTGGCAGAGCCAACCCAAGGGAGCTCAGGTGCATGCAATGTACCTGAGTGAGTGTACAGGGCAGATCCCTGCTCCACCTCTTCCCAGGAGCTTAAGGTAAGAGTGTCTTGCTAGAGATCTCTGCTAACCTAAGGCTTTTGGAAGGTAAGTAGTTTCTTTTCTTTGTCAGTGGTTATTGCATTTGAGCAAATCCTCACTTACTGCAGTCTGGTACCTTGCTGTTCTGCTGTTATTTCTGTGCTTACTGCTGCATTACAGTGCTTTTGTTCTCTTTGTGCCTGTTGTATTGTCTGTGGAAGTAAAAGGAGACATTTGGAGAGACCTATGTTTAATTCTATTTCTATGCTATGCTAAATATATCTGTAAATTTATTTTCATTCTGCTTTAGCTCTATTTTTCTATAGAATCTTAATGCATGTAGTTGTGCCACTTCTGTCTGTCTTCACGTTCAAAATCTTGACTGATTGGAGACTACAGCAGAGGTCACAAATACTAAGGTAAATGGGTGGTCTTGTGTGTGAGAAAAATCAAAGTCTGTGTAATCTATGGAAACATTACTGTTTGAATTTGATTGTTATTCCACAGCAGAAAAGTTGTATTGACTGTGTTGTTTTTTTTTTTTTTTTGAATGCTACACTGATGAGCAGTGCTGCTGTCATCGTGGAGTTCTTGTAGTTGTAAAAGACCACTAAGATCATCTACATCATCCTATCACTACCATATCTACTAAACCATGTGTGTATGTTGCAGATTAGAGCTGTTTGCTATCTGCTAGTAAGGTACTTATTTCTACATTACCTATTTGTCAATCCAGCCAGTTATTTTTCAGGTTTTTCTTTACTAATCCCCGTGATTTGATGTCCATGGATGACTTAAAAAATCTTCTGTGTAATACAGCGGAGAGTGGAAGATAACTTTATTTTACCTTCCTTATTTCTGCCTTTAAGTCCAAGTTCTTAATATTTTTTTATTTTATTTTTATTTATTTATTTTTTTTTTTTGTCTTTGGAAGCTGGTTGGGTTGCCATTAGCCTAGGGAAAGAGGAGCTAACTGTAACAGTCAGTACTGGAGAGTTGACCATGAAGACAGGAAGAAAAGGTTATGGAGCTTCAGATGGCTTATGTCTCATGTTAAAGGTGGTTTACAGTCGAGGGAATGTTGTGTGAACTTATTGGCATGAGCTAGTTTTTTTTTTTTTCCTGTAGGACTGTTGATTGATATCTGGGGTGGCAAATACCTCTTGGATTAGTCCACTGAATTATGCATATTATTCTCTGTTACATGGTTAAAGGTAAAGGTAAAAGGTAAAGTTGGTGACTTCTATAAACTTAGAAACTCTGTAATTTTGTTCTTGTGCAGATATGTCCAGGCCACAGTATATGTGTCAATAGCTCAGCAGGTATACTGAGAATCTTCCTTTAGTTGGAAGTGAAGATAAATGGGCAAGGTTAAGAATGATCCAATAAGCTTTGTAAGTTAAGATTTTAAGGACTTGTCAGTATAATCTAATAACCAGATCAGGTCCTCAGGAAGTCATTAAAACCTGTAGGCCAAATCTATCTCTTGGTCAATGAAGTATGACCCCATTATTGCTATTAGAGCTATGCCTGCTGACAACTGTAGTGACAGCTAGTCGTTAGAAATGCTAACATATTGTCATGCTCTGAGAAAACACTAATTTGCAATCATTATCTGTGCATGCAGAATATCTCTAGCTGTGCTTTCTTATGAATACTTCAAGTAGCTTATGCTGTCCTAGTCGAGGGCTAAAGAAAAATCAGGGATATCTTTCTTTAAGCAGTTACTTCTTTGTGAAACTGTGGTATTGCTATGTGCTGACCTAGACAAGTAGCAGACAAATAATTTAACAAACTATTGCACCTTGCAGATCTTGTGTCTCTTCCATTCAATTAGTTTATGTCTGAACTTCAGAGTGTATCCCTTCCTCCTACTGCCCAAAATCATAAGATCCCTCCCACTGGTAACTGAGTCAGTCATGAGGAACATTTGTGATCTGAAGTAGGAAGAAAAAAGCCACATAAGGCACTCCTGCAAAGAGAAGCCAGTGCAGAAGATAGCTCAGCAGAGGAGCTAGGGTGCAGCTTCTGAAACAATAAAGCATATTCATTTTCTGCCTTTGAGACTTACTATGAAGTATACATTATGGTATTAGCAACACAAGGAAGAGAATGAATATAAAATTTTGAAGTGTAAATATTTTTTAATCCCATCTTAGAAGGAAGACAGTGGGTTAATAGATCTGTTATGTGCAAAGGAATAAACTTGCCAGAATACTAAGTGAAATGAAGATCAGTCTATCCTTCTAAAAAGCATTCAGTGATGGCAAGTTCACAGCTTCCATGAGTAACTTGCTCAGTGCAATCTATTCGCGTAGATGTTTTGTTTATTTATTTATTTATTTATTTTGCTATGATTTAAAATACATTAGCTATTTGCTGTGAACAAAATTTGCTGTAAACAATATTTTCTCCTGAGATCTTCCATGTCTGCATACTGTAGCACTGTTTCCATAGACTTCAAAACCTAAGTTGTGCATGAGTAAATGAGGCTTATGTCAAACTTTAGGTCATCGTGGTCTAGATCAGGGTTGGCAGGCTTCTATGCACTCAAAAACTGGAGAAGAGTAGAATTAACTAAGGAATGTGGATGATTTCTTTTGCAATATATTAACAAAGAAGAAATCAACCTGTGTCCATCAGGTCCTCTTGGAGAGTTGTAATATTGAAACATGGGGAATAGAATAGAATAACAGTAGTAGCTGAGTAAAGAGGGAAAAATAATCCAGAAGTAATGCCTGTGTATAGTTCACTTGTACTCTTATTTGCTTGCTTGTTTTGGCATTCTAAAATTCACTGAACTTTAAGGTGTTTTTCTCCAGTTTTGCTCTTAATGTTCTGTGTACGTGTGAATGAGAACGTTCTGCTTCATCTGCAAACTCTTAGCAATGGTTTTAAATTCATGTACTTTGATAGGTTCTTAAGAACTAAATGGCTTAAACTAAATAGTGTACTACTTGTTCTATTAAAGATTAGTTCCATAAATTCCTTAATGGCTTTGTTTTAACATGAGAATTTAAAATACATTTAAGCAGGGTGTTAGAAGAAAAATAATCCATTTGCAGGACCAAAAGTAAGCTATGAAACTACAGTAAGTATAATTAGAAATTCATCTGTTGAAATATGAACAGTACTTAAAGATATGAGTGCTCTTCTGACTTCCAAAACTCAAAGACAGTTACCTATTTTCTTGCCTTTCCTTATTACAGCAACTAAACTGTGTAATTACTTTTGACCAAGATGAAACTTAAATAAAAATACAACAGAACCATGTCAGTTGAAATTTCAACTGAATAAACTACAGGGTTTGGCTTGTAAAAAAAAAAAAAAAAGTACTTCATCAGGGTTTACTGGAGGAAACTATGAAGAATATAATGAATCAATCAGGCTCAGACTGGATTATGACTGCTCCTGGCTGTGATTGCTTTGGTTGTTGAATGTGAGAATGAATTTTGGTCCCATGAAGCTTAGCTGTCTAAGGTGTCAGAACTTGTTCCTTAACTTTAGGAAACATAATTATGACCCCATTAGTATGGTGTTTCATTCCACGACTGTAACATCTTTACTGAAACTTTGAAACTTGGAAAATGCAGAAAGAAGAAAGGTGGACTGAAATTTTTATTTCCCTTCCCAAACCAGGTTTCAACACTTTCTATTATTATTAACTTTCATATTCTTCTTACTTTTCCTTGCTGACTGAATGCTCATCTATGTCTACCTGTGGAATAAACCATAGAAGTTGCATGCACTGTAGAATTCACCTTGTTCTGTGAATAATTATTGAAGAGAAAAAGACTTGATGATATCAGATGTGATGTGAAATAACATCTCATGCTACATTCCTGTGAGAAGAAATCTTGATTTATTTCTACAAAACATGACAAATGGACCCTGGATGAACAGTCATTCTCCCTTCCCTTCACCAATTAAAAAAATAAAAATGTATTGTATAATATAGACTCTTTATCCTCCTTATTATGCATAAGCCTCATAAAACTGCGGAACTTAGAGTAGTAGGGTAATCTAGAACTCCTCTCTGATTTTTTTAAAAAAAGAAAATTAACGCATGCTTCAAAATTAGATCAGGTTCATCAGCACCTTGCATGTTTTTGAATATCCTCAGGGATGAAGACTCCACAGCTTTGCTGTGCACCTGTTCCAGTGCTCAGTCACCTTCACTGTGAATAATTCTTCCCTTATATCAAATTGAGGTATCTTGTTACCTGTTCTATTTTACATCCCATTCTTCTGTCATGTACCTCTCAGAAGAGTCTCACTCTGTTTTAGGAAGGTAGAGGCAGCAGTTCTATTCTGAAACTTGTGTTAGGACTAAGCATGTGGATTTGATCACTGTGTCTGCACCTTATGCTATAGGTTAGAAAGGAATGAGTTAATGGAGATAGTTTATCTGGGAGGCACATTGCAGTGTGATTGATCATAACACAAAGCTACAACTGTTGGCACGTTGATGCTTCTCTGGTCTTCTGTTTCAAGATGACACAGTAGAACCACGTAATCAGTTCAGTTCTCATGCCCAATAACCTTTGACTGCAATTCATCATAGAATGGGTTGGAAGGGACCTTTTAAGATCATCTAGTCCCAACCCTCTACTATAGGAGGGCCACCTCCCTCTAGACTAGGTTGCTCAAAACCCCATCCAGTCTGTAACCTTGAGTCCTTCCAGGGAGGGGGCATTTGCAACCTTTCTGGGCAACCTGTTCCAGTATCTCACCACCACCACTACAGTAAATTTTCTAATATCTACTTTAAATCTACCCTCTTTCAGTTTAAAACCATGTCCCATAGTCCTGTAGCTACCCGCTCTTATAAAAGTCCTTTCCCAGCTTTTCTGTAGGTCCCCTTCAGATACTGGAAGGCCACTATAAGGTCTCCTGAGACCCTTCTCTGAGTAAGAAGGGTTGTACTGAGCAAGTACAATCCTTCACTTACTGGGAGTCTTGTGCAAGATTCAAATAACTAGGCCAAATTTTCAGCTTTGCCATATGAGACGTCATAGTCAAGTTATACTCTGGCTTTTTCTGTTTTCAGTATGAAAGCTCATTGGGTAAGCTGTCTGAACTTCAGAAGCACAAAATATTGCTGAGCTCTTTGAGATTTCTGTCTTCTGGCTACCATGTAGCAACCTTTGTGCTGATAAGAACACGTTATATTCTTTTGCTTTCCCTTCTGTCAAACTTGTTGTCACATACAAGGTCACTCTGAAATTTTATTTGCTGTTGGTTTGGCTAGCTCACTAGTAAAACTGCCAACTATTTAATTATATGACTGAATTAGAATGTAATTATCTTTTAAACTTCATAATTATCCTAAGATAAATTTTGTTACTGAGTTGTAGTAATAATCTGGTAATATTAGACCAAAAAGACTGTAAATTTTCTAAAAAGAAGCATCAGCACTTACAAAAGTGTGGTTTCATTAGTTGATAGCACACCACACTTCATTCAATATATTCTATAAATCTATGTAGCATGCTGTTTATGTTGAATCATATCTTTCACAGATGTTGCCTTCAGTTTAGGTTTTCATATTTATCATCTCTTCATTTTTGCTTTTATTCCAAGGATTTCTGCATTAACTGGGAGTGTGATATGGTACATCTGAATGAATCCAGCACTTCTGCTCTAGAGGTTTCCTTGAGAAACTTCGGGAATAGTGGTAGAAGAGCTGCAAGGTCTTCACCCAAAGCAGCTCGTGAACAGTGGGTATTATGGATTGCAGCAGCACTGGCAGCTGTGGAGAGAATGTCTTTGCCATTGTCTCTTCTGCTCCAAGCCCTCAGCTTGGTGAAATTGGACTTTGTCTAAGTAATAGGATGCACACTCTAACAGTCAGGTACATCAATCCTTATAATGGGGGAACAAGGAGTTAATTGTAATCTGTTGTAACAGTTCAGTGCTCTGATAACTAGCTTTTGAAAATCTGGAGACCTCCCTCTCCACCGTACACCTATTTGCTATGAGATATCAGAATGCCTCAGTAAACATATGCTTAGTTGTTCTGTGTACTAAAGTATTTGTGACACTTCTGGTGATCTCTTTCATGTGGTTTGGAATTTAACAGTAAAGGCTCTAATAATGGTTTTTCCTTTAGAGCCTTTTTTTCTTTTTTTCTTTTATACCAAACAGTGATAAAAATAATTAAAACAGTAGTCATGGTGATGAGAGCTGCTTATTCACAGGCTTAAAACACTACTTGGTCATTGTCAAATAGGGTTTTCCACAGAGACAGACTATAAAGAGCTGCTTATTGTCTCATGACTCATAACTCATAACTCATAAAACCACTAAGCCAAGGTTATATTTTAGCATACTTTCAAGTGATACTTTTTAACATGTCAAGGTTTATTCACAAATCCAATTTACTTTCTGGCCATTTAACACATGTATCCAGCTTTTACTTCTGTACTCTTATATCTGTCTGATGACAGAAACAATCTATTGAGTAACTTTACTATGATTTAGATGGGGGAAGTGAAGGAGGCTGTCTGTTCTTGCTTGGTAACATGACTAACAGAGCTAATCTCAAAATGTGTTACCATTTTTGTCATTCCCTCTCACTCTTCCTTGAAAAAAATCCGAAAGTCTGGGACTCAAAATCCCAATGCAAAAATCCTATTGATTCCAATATCTATCCTATTCCAATCCTATTGAATCCAATACTGACTTTCATCAGCTTGAGTATTTTTTCCTTTCAAATAAATATTTCTGAAGGCATTTTTTTAAATAAAATGTTCTAAGTTGTACTGGTTAAGGACAGATTTACTTCCTCTAAAGGAGAGGTAACTTGGTGGCCACTACTTAGGTGCGTTTGTTACATAGTCCTGATCCACATCAGGACTATCCTTTATAGGATAGACATGCTGTCTTTAGAGGTATCTGTTGCCTACCCTGAAGCCTGAAATACATAGAGCCATGCATTCCCTTTCAACTATGAAAATATGGAAGCTATGCTGAAGAAAGCTGGGGCTCAACATCTGCCTTGCTTTGAAGCCTGTGTCTCATTGGATCAAGACAAGATAATAATAGTGCTTTGCAAATATGTATTTAAAAACAAAGCAAGATGACCACAAGTACTTAAGAAAACTTAGGTAATTTCCCCTATCATTTTTAACTTAAAATACATTTCTTTTCTCTTATTTTCTTGTTTTCTTTGCGTCTGTAACCCCCCCATAGCAAATGGTAGATGTAAAACCAATGCACTTTTTCTCGTCTCCCAAGCTTAAAGTATACAGACTTCATAAGATACCACCCTGTATTGCTTTTGCCTTGCCAGGCAGAGAAAGTGAAAATAAAACAAATAGTGGCAGCAGTATCTGTCTTTAAAATACAAGTATACAGAAATGAGTACATCCACCCTGCCAGCCCTATAATGCTGCTGGGGGCAAGGTGATGTGATTAACTGCTCAGAGGAGGCTCTGAGGTAGAGCAATTCATGCACATCATTTTGCAGAGCACACAGCTGTGTTTCTGAGACCTTTACTGTGCAACTGTGTTCCTCCTTTTCTGGCAATATTTTAGTACAGATTCTGTAGCCTTATATTTAGCCACTGGCAGAACTGGTCAGTTATCTGTTGGGGCCTTATTTAGAACACAGATTAATTAATTATAGACCAGAACAACAACAAAAATCTACTTTGTTGCCTAATTTTAGATATTGCTCGACTTCTGATTTTTACATTCACAATGTTGCCTGTTATGGAGAGAACTGATTGGGTTGCTATTACTGAGGTTTCCCCATGAATTTTTGGAAAGTGCTCTGGCTCTTATCTGTGTAGAGACTGAATTTTTGTTCTTCATTTAATGTCTGTTTTCTGTGTGATATGTCTCCGAATAAGCTAAATTACATTTCGTGAAGGAGACTCTGGAAACACAAAAGGAAAGAGTATGAGGTGAGGTTCCTTTTAAGTGAGAGCCTCAAAGCCTTTTCAGGCTTTTACTGTTATGCTGATGGAAACCGTTTTGCTGCCAGACACTGTCCCCACTACTTGAAATGGAGGAGGCAAAGTAGAGGCTCTGAGTTCTTGTTGTAGTTATGTGCAGGCAGAAAGATGCTCTGTCTACTACAGTTGAGTGTGACTACTGCCTTTTGTGTTCAGTGCCCTGTAGGTGGTTCAGATCTCTCTTATGAGAGAGATTTGTTATAAGTGAATTGATGTAAGTATCTCTGGAAGGCCACTTCCTAGTTCCAGAGCCTCAACTGTTGCAAAGTAATCAAAATCCAATAGTTTTACCAGTTTCCACAAATAGGTAACCTCAGTCAATCTGTAAGCCTAAACAAAAGGTATCTGCAGAGGAATATCATCTTGTTTAAATGGAAGCCTGTTGTAGAGAGAAATACTCTGCTAATAATAAATAATTGTAGAGATGCTTTGAATCTAATGAACTTAGAATTTTTTTCAATTCTTTTTTTTTTTTTTTTTTCCTTGGAGCTGTATACAGCCAGGCACTCTCTTCATTGTGCACCCCTCCAAAACATAAAGTAGAATTTTCTTCCTGTGCTCCGGATACTTATCTCTCTGAATGTTTATATCATTTTTGCACCTGTCTGCTTCCCTCACAAGGTAGCAAGTGTCCTTATTTGTCCCTGGGCAAAGCTGAAGTCTCGGGAAAAGCAAAAGTAAAGGTAGTAACTGGAGGAAGAAAGACTCATAATGAAAACTAGAGCAAGATCTATGTCACACCCCAGGACACTAAAACTAAACAGGTGTAGCATGGCCCCAGCATGTGCAGTCCTCAGATTAGGGATCAAAATGTTGTGTGGCTAAGAATTGTAGTATCTGGAGAACTTATAATTTAAATAAACATTCTGTGACTGGGCCTGAAGATGAATAAAATCTTCCTTCTGCAGAAAACTTGATTGATGTGAAACTCAGGGATTTGGGCAGAGTAGCAAATATCACTTACTGCATGTTATGATGAAGCCACTTTGTGTGTGTGATTTTTCTTTTTTTTTCCTTTGCTTCATGTAGTCAAGTTATCAGTTTAGGAGAGATTGCTAAGCCCTTCATGCCTTTCCTATTGCTTCCCCCTTGTCCAAATGTTCAAATGAAATATTTCTAACCTTTCAATCTGTGAACTACCAACATCTGGCATTTGGTGAAGAAAATTTTTTGTTCCCCTTCCAGAGGCAAAACCTGTCATCTGTTCTGGGGCCTGGCTAGATCTTGCCTTGGGGCTGCTGCTTGGCCTTCATCTCCTATAGCCACAATGTGCTTATCGCTGTGTTCAGGCTGCTAAAAGCATTGCTGGAATAAGAAGCATTCTCAGCAAGCATATGCTGTTCAAATCAGGAGGCATGAAGAATTTGCTTATGTACTTCTAAGCCAAGACACTGGCTATCTGTGGACAGAATCTTCCCCCCATGTTTTTTTTTCCCTCCCTACTTTCATCAGGAAACCCAAACTCAGAGATGCTGAGAACAATCCAGGGATTTATTCTTTGGAAAAATCAGTTTCAGCAGGGTTGCCACCCATTAGATCAAGCTGTCCCATATATTGAACAACTCTTGAATTCCCAGGTGCTGAAAACTAGACAAAACTGGATTTTTTTGGTATATCTTTAGGTAGACTGTAATTTATATAGTATGCTGAAATCATGTATGCCTTTGTTCCCACCGTTTGTGCACACAGAGCAGATTATGTGTTTGACTAAAATGTCGAAGCTGCCAGCTGGAATAACCCCGTCTGGCAGTACTTGTGGCTTCGGTGTTCTATGACAGGACTTATATCTAATTTTTTATTTCCTCTTTTGTAGCCTATTTGAAGACAATACATGTAATAAAAAGCACTTACTCAGTTTGGCTGCAGAACACTTATATGAAATTGGGCAATCTTTAGGACAGAGGGGAGAGGTTTGCTACTAATTATGAAAGCAGAAATACTATTAAGGAGCCAGCATATTAGATTTGAAGTGTTGTTCCTTTCTCAGAGGGCCTGCCTCAGTGTATCAGGAAATGTCAACTTGAACACACAGAATCAAGATTCTGACAAACCTGTGTGCCTGTGTGTTCTTATTTCTACTGAGAGCACCTTCTGCAGTTTGAGGAAGGAGACTGTCCAAGCACTTTCTGCTGTAATCATAGTGGCACTAAATCAGAGGGAGCTTTCCAAAACAGCATTTGGAAAAAGCTTTTTTTTTTTTTTTTTTTTTTTTTTTTCTTCTCTTGAGAAACTTGAAGTAACATCTTCAACTCGATCTGGATAGCACCAGGCAACTAGAGATTCTGGAATGGATAGCTCACTGCTAACAAGCAGAGAATGAATTTAAATCTATTCTGAGGACTTGTGTCAGTGCCAGGCAGTATAAAGAGGGGAAAAAAGCCAGTATTTATGAAAATGGTTGCATAATTAACTTCTGACATGCAGCAGAACTAAGCATCCAGTCCTTTCTGCCTCACTGTGAATGCTGTGATATGCTGTAACTTTTAAAAATTCTCTTTTGTTTTTACTTTCCTTCACTTGTCTTTCATCTATAGTCTCTACCTGCTTGCTCTTAATCCTTTCTTCACTGGACTGTTCCTTTTCAGCATCTGATTGCATAGAAACAAACAAAGAAATAAAAAAAAAAAAAAAAAAAAAAAAAAAAAAAAAAAAAAAAAAAAAAAACCCTAAGCTTCAAATTCTGACAAGGAAAAAAGTACCCAAAATCACAGTGTGTTTTTCTGTATTTTTATCTGTGTTTTGCCTGTTTCATCTTTCTTGCAAATATTGATGAGCCACTTACTTCAGTCACTGGACCTGAGCTATTTCTATGCCTGGAATAAATCCATGCCACTGGGAAACATGCAACATTAACTTTTCCATAAAAGACAACATTGTAATTATGCTAATCAAGAAGCATTTAATGATACATTGATACATTACTTATACAGCTGCAATATACAAACATTTGTTAAGCTTCCTTCCTTGACAAAGATGCCTCAGTGAGCAGCCTGAAAATAGTACAGCAGGCAGTGAAGGAAGGCAGCATGTGCACTAAAGAGCCAGATGGTTAAATGCAGGAAGCAGAAGGTGCTGTAGAAAGTTGGTCTGGTGGCTTTTTTTTAATGCCTGAAGTATTAGTTTGCATGGTTGTTCCCCAAATGTGAAGGGAGCTGTTGATTGGAAGGCAATGCAGCTAGTAGAGGGGCTCAGGGCCTAACTATGGTGGGGATGTAGTGCAGTGAGCTGCACAACCTGGCAGGCAGCAGTACTGACTTCAGGTCCAGTTCTCTGATGCGTGTATGACTGTTCTCAGTCTCACTTAAACATCTGCTGTATGAAATCTGGACCAAAAGTCCATGGAGGCAGGAAGTCCATGGAAGAGTTTGACTGTGATGCTAAGACCCACTGGAATGGAAGTGTTGCCTTCACTCTCAGTTCTGAGCGCCTTCTCATCTTCCTTTTCCAATTGTTATGTTAGCACTTTTTTTCCCCGTGTGGTAAGAGGTTTTCTGTTCACAAATATCACATTTTTATGCAAGTTCTAAAACTTTGCTTTAGTCCGTTCCAAGAGATGCTACATAGCATCTTCTCTACTCCACCCCCATAGCATCACCATAAGAAGTTTCTTCTCATGTTCCTTGGCTGATAATTCCAAGCAGTAAAATAAACTTGCTCCTTCTGAAACTACACCAGAAGCAAAAAAATAACCCAGGGACCAGGCAGGTGTTTGCTCTACAAAGCAGTAAAACTACTGACAAGTTTTTCACAATACCAGGCAAAGCATTGTTAGGAATATCAGTAGTCATATAGGAGAAAGGTTGACTCACTCAGCTGGCGATGATGGCCTTTAGCTAAGGAACACTTTCCTAATGAAGCAATCTTTGTCCAAATATTTTCTTTTCTTCTAACCCTTAGATGAGCCCAGGGTCCACCCCTTCCAATCACATGGGAAGCATAGGTAAATTGTTTGCGCTTGTACTTCTTGGGCCAGCCATAATCCTTCATGAGGTGCTCAATCACCATTTTAGTTCATAACATAACAGTTACCTTACAGAAGGGTTTTGAGATCTGTCTGATAATTGGTGAAAGAATATCAATGTAAATACAGTAGTTGTAATATATACTTAGTTGATAGTTGTAAAATGTTCATTTCTGTTGCTTTTTAGCAAAGTTTTCAAAGAACCTCAGCTCAGTTTTTTTTATCCTGATAGAGTCTGAATTGAAGTTTTATAGAGAAGACCTTCACTGTGTACCTTATAACAGGTGAAACCAATGCATTGCATATATGTGTTTTCATGTTGAGTTGGCTGGCTGCATACATAGTGAGCATCAGTGCTTTGTGCTCTGATACTATAGAATGTGATCTTCTACACTTTATATTTTGCACATTGTACTTGTGGCTTTACATAGATGTCCTCAAGAGCCTGTCCTACAGAACAACAGGTTAAATGGTAGCTGATGAATTAATGTTTTTTTAAGTGAATGAAGGCAGAAAGGTACTTGGGTTGAGGTCTGGAAAGAAAAAATGGAAAATATTAACTTTGGGTGAAATTGGAGAACTACTTTTATAAAAATTCAACTCTTGGAAGAGGGCAATTAAGCTAAGGCAGTGGATGCCAAGAATTTTATTCATTTCAATGTTGTACCATTTTTCCTTAGATTTGGGTTGCCCAGTTCTCAAGAAGTCTTCAAAGAAAATTGTTAATGTACTCACTGTGATATCAGTGGTATCACACAGAAGTAGATGAATATATCTCTTTTTTTTTCTTCACTTTTTTTTGTCAGATCCACTATGAAAATACATCTATTCCATAAGAATTATCAGCTATGACACGTTTACTATGTTTGAATTTGCCAGCTGCAGAATGAGAACACCAGCAAATAATCATTGTCTGATTTCCTCAGTGCATCAATAAATTACAGCTCCTTTGAGAGAGTGCCAAAAGTGAAGAAACAAAAAACCTGTGGTTTAGTTTATTCTCATGAAAAATTAAAAAAAAAAAAAAAAAAAAAAAAAAAGACTAATTTCTGTGGCTTCAGTGGGGCACAGGTGACAAGATGAAAATAACCTCCCGGTATATCAGCAGCTGGACAAGTACACAATTTTTTTATTTATCAACCAAAACAGAGACTCCAGCATAATCTAATAGCAATGCTAAGGCCAACACAGACTCTTCTAGTGGAATCTGATAACTAATCAGCATTTACTTGAGAAGCATGAAGCCATTAGCAGCTGAAAAAAAATATTAATTGCATTGGATAACGTCCTTATAAGAAACAGCAACAACAAAAACAGAGCTTTTGGAGTTTAGTCCTAACATACTGCGATAATTCAAAGCTTTTTGACGTGCTTAATCTCTATCTATTCTTTCTTCTTGGGCTTCTATTCTTACTCTTGATAGGCTTTAAAAGTAATTGCCAGGAAGAATTTATACAATCATCAGGCAAGGGAAATAAGGAAGTGATCTTTAATACTTGTGGGACTGCTGGCTAGTTGTGAAGGGTTATCCTGTCTTGTGGTTTTGATGGAATAATGCTGTAAAGTACAGCAAGCCAGGTTCTGAGATGTGAAACCACGATGATGGATTAATCTTTACTTATACTACAGTAATATGTCATTTGAGATGGAACTGTTAATGCTGTGATTTCCCTGGAGATGAATCACTTGGCTGTATTCTTTTCATTTGCTACAAAAGAGATTCCTTTACTGAAGGAATAAGGACCAAGACAATTTGATAAATGGGCTATAAGAATGCTTTTAAGTTTAAATGGCACATATTTGGATAGCACCTCTTGTGCACCAGGAGCTTTGCCAAACAGCAAAAGACAGATGGAAGTAAATGTTCTTAAAGTTCTGTTATTTCATTCAAAAGAAACAGAATGTCTCTTTACTATCTTTTGCTTTCATAATTTTGTGATGGTGATCATCCCTAAAGGGGAGGAAAAAAAAAATCTTAAAAAATGCTCCAATGGACAAACAGAACAAAAACCAAACCAAACTAAACAACAACAAAAAAGCAACAACCAAACAGGAAGCGTCAACTACGTCATTCCACCTCTCTAAAAATGAGGAAACTGGCTCAGGAGAGATTCCTTGTGTCTAAAACTTATCTTCCCTCCTTGTTAACAGTGTTTAGTTTCTGATTCTGTAGTGAGTTTTCACAGGGAAATAATTTGAATTCTAGCCTTTGCCTGCATCGTTTATTTTTCTGATGTCTTTTTCCTGACTTGAGTATCATACTAGAAAATCTTCAGAGCAATAACCAACACTGCACATGTGGTAAAGTCCTAAAATTGCAAGATCCCTTGGAGTTGCAGCAAGGGAGTAATGTTGACCTAAAGTGCTTGGAAATGCACGTAAATGCAGTAAGTTTTACTAATGTCAAAAGTTGAACAATATACAATATATATAAAATTCTTAAAATCTGCCATGCAGTGCCTTGAATCACACTTGTTTTGCTTGCTGTTTAGTCTCTTCTAGCTGTAGAACACTGTAAGCCAGGTCCTACCTCAATCTTGCAGACTTACTGTATATACTGTGGGCTCATCACATGTAATGGAAATGCTAAGTCATGGCTTGAACCAATGACTGAGCAGCAAATGGAAAGCAGGGCCAACCCAGGGAAGCTCAGGTGCACGCAATGCACCTGAGCGACCAGAACGGGTGGAGCCAGGATCCACCCTCTTCCCAGACCTCATTTAAGGGTTGGCAGTGGTGAGGAGTGGTCAGGAAACTGCCTGAGGTCTTCTAAGGGTAAGCAGATTCTTTTCTTTGTTTCTGTGTTTACAGCTGCTGCATTTGAGCAAATCCTCACTTGCTGCAGCCTAGGACTTTGCTACTATGCAATCATTACTATATTTTTCCATTGCATTATAGCATGACATTGTAATCTCTAGCACTCTGATATTACAGTTTTCTAGTGCCATATATATATGCTTCACAAAGTTATAAAAACTCAAATTTATAGCAAGCCATTATGGCTGAAATGCCCTTACCTGCTTCATAAAAAATTATTATATTGCACTAAAGGGAAAGAAAGTGACTGTGAAAAAAAACTGTCACTGTAAAGTTATCAGGTTCCTTTTTGTGCAGCACTCTGCACTGGTAAAGCTAAAGCATTTGAAGTTGGTGAGGCAGTTGAAATGAAAGTGAAAAATGGGAGCATCAAAGCTAGAACATGCTGCCTACAGATTTTTATTCTCTAATCCATAAGAAGTTAGTGACTCAATTATTTCATAAAGCAAGTTCTTCTTGAGAGAGCATAGCAAAGTGCAGTGAGGTTTAGTTAATCCTCCACAGAACAGTTTTGCTACTTCAAACAAGGGGTATGCAGAGAAGTATATTTCCAGCTGTCCCTTACTGAAAGGAGCAAATGTGAGAGAGAAACCTTCAGCCTCCACCTAGGAATTGCAGAACTGTAGAATCTGGAAGGGACCTCAAGAGATTGAGTTTCACCGCCCTGCTGAACAGGTATCCCAAAATAGGTTGCACAGGCAGGTATTCACACTTCATTCTGCTTAATAATGAAGTATAAGTGTAAATGTAAGAATATCTTTCGTGGTAGGATCTCTCAATTTGCAAAAATTTTCTTGTTTATCAGACAACTTCAGTTCTTAAGATTCAACTCCAATTGCTCTATTAAGATGAAAACTGACTGTTGAGTGCACGTTGTTAAGGGGTAGAAGGCACACAAGATTTTGGAGAGCATTCTGCAGAGCAGTACCATTGTACAGCCATTGCTGTAATAGCAAACTTGTATTCAGTGCATTGTGCTGGCCACTGTCAATGAATTTGTGAAGGAGAACATCAGACCTTCTTAGTGTCATTAGTAAATCTACACATTTTCAATAGATAGGTCTTATGTTGACTAATTAGAACCTTTATAACTATGAAGGTCTTGATTTTAATTTAAAACAAGACAAAGCAAATGTCTTCATAGGAAAATTGATTCAAAAATCACAGACTGTTTGAAATTTTAAATCATAATTTGGAACGACAAATCAAAACTCTTCCAAAACATTGCTTTCTTTTCCATTCAACATAAAATAAGCACTTAATGAACAAAATGCAAGATCTCTATTTTAGGAACAGCAATTCTACACACCTTTTAAAATCTCTGGAAAATCTTAAGTTTTATATGGCTATTGAACCCGTGTTTGTTTTATTCATAATGAGACAAGAGATAATGAATGGAGTCCATTCTTTCCCCAGCTTTCTGACATCAATTTTCCCTGAACTGTGTGCAGTATGTTGTGTCCGTTTGTGTCACCTTGCATGTGGACTGATGGAGTGTTTCTAGAGTTGCCTTCCAGTATACTATTAATCCAGGAGAACAGTCAGATGCAATGACCATCATGTCTAGTGACTTATGGTGGCATTTGTTCTCTGTGTTACTGAGGACATTTTAATATTCTGTTATTTGATTTTCTGTGGTTTTGGATTTATTTCCTGGGTATTCTTCACTCTTTTTTATTAACGAATACTTTTGTTTACTCTCCTTGACATATATTTTCTGCAGAAGAAAATGAACAATAACACAGATTTCAATGGCTTCATGGAGTTTTGAGCAAGGTTAGTTTCAGATATAAAAAATCAAAGACTCAGAGCTTTCAAACTTTCCTCATTTATTCTTCATTCACTATGTACAGATGCTGCCCAAGTGTGTTTTCTTTGCTATAACTAAAGTGATAGAAACAAAGTTTGCTTGTCTTTGTATGAACTGTGATGTAGAAGGCTGGGTGTAGCTGGCAAAGCTGATAAGGTTGTCTAGGGAAAATCCATTTGTGTGAATCAGCTGTCCACAGGCTGTATGCTGGGATTGGTATTTCCAGTGTAGGAAAAGTAGATTTGGGTAGGTGAGTTTGTGCAGAAGTGTGCTGTAAAGCACATCCTAGGCACAAAGCAACATGAAACTTGCCTTTTAGAAGTTCACTTCACAGCTTGTCTTGTTCTTCTAATTTTTCATACATCTGATTTTTGCCCTTTTGTGAATAAAATAACAAAGGAATCACAACACTGACTCATGCCCAAACACAATGTTGTTTACCTACAGATTCTACTTTTTCAGTTGGCCAATGTGATCAAGAAATAAATAATTCTCTTGAACTGAGAATACTGCCAGGGGAACTTTCAGCTGCTAAATTTCAGCTGCGATATTCTTCAGCTGGAAGCAAGTTTCTATAATTACTTGTTGGTCTCAAAAACAATATACTGGGGTAAACCGTCAGGATGCAGTGTAGTGAGCTTCAGAGATCTGGATGCCATGTAGAAGATCTACAGTTCTACAGTGTACCTCTTAGTTTAGTCATTGCTAATGCCTCTATTTTACCAGCCTGCTTACTATGGGAAAGATTTGGCAGCTGAAAATCCTAAGCCTGAGGTACAGAGTATCTCTGGCTATATCTGCTGCATCGTCGTACACGCTGTGCACTTTTTCTACATTTTCCTCCATCTTAGAAGATCCATAGGCATTTGTACTCATGAAATAGTCTTGGAGAACTACCTTTGGGATTCAGTTTGCATGGGCAAGTACAGTCAAGTACTTGATTTTATATCTAATTTTTAAAAAACATAAAACTTTGTTTACTTTATCTGTTTTCTGTGGGCAGCATGGGATGGAAACTTAATTATCAGTCCAGCAGCTTGAAACGCACAGCTGTGGTGTCATTTGGAGCAGAGCAGGTATCACTGGGATGCTGTTGGAGTCCCTGTTAATGTCACTGGATTGTATTGGGGAACAACTTGATTTGTGCTGAGATTTCAGAAATCCCACTGCAACAATGTGCATCTTTAAGTAACAGTTTGCAAATTAATAGTAATGATAATTTTCATAGGCAAGATTTGTTACAGGCAATTGCCAAATGACAAAAAAAGACATAAAATTCTACTCCTTATACATCTGAGTGTTTTGCCAGTGATCATATTGCAAAGAAATAATTCATTCTTGATTTCTTTAGGCTAAGAAAAAAGTAGGAATTTTGCTTTCTCCCTAAGGAACAGAAACTTATCAGATAATTTACACATTCACCTAAAACTAAGGCTCACGTGGCATAGAATGGCTTAGGTTGGAAGAGACCTTAAAGACCATCCAGACCCAACTCCCACGCACTAGATCAGGCTGCCCAGGGCCCCATGCAGCCTAGCCTCCAGAGATGGAGCATTCACAGCTCCACTGTGCTCAGTGTCTCACCACCATATAAGCAAAACATTTTTTCCTAATTCTTCTAAATATCCATTCTTTTGGATTAAAGCCCTTCACCTTTGCCCTATCATAATTAGACTATACAAAATGCTGGTGCCCTTCTGCTTATGAGCTTCCTTCAACTATCAGAAGGCTGCAATGAATTATTTCCAGAGCCTTCTCCAGTCTAAACAAGCGCAAACACATTGCATGATTAGCAGATTTCCATGGTGACCAGCAATTTCCCATTCTTTGTTCTCAGTTCTCACTTCAGAGGAAGTAAAATAATGACTTACTGTTTTGCCTAATGGCTATTTTTTTTTTTTTTTTTTAACAAGAGAAGATAAACTGCAAAATGTCAGAACTGGGTTATAATTCAGTTGGCAAAAGTATTAGCTGAACTCTGGCAAACCACAGTCTTCAATCTTACTGATGTCAGTCTTTCATTCCAAATAAAAAAATAAGATACCTTTTACTATACAGTACTTTATAGAAGTTCCCCTCCTACGCATTTGAAATCAGACAAGACTGAATCCCAGAGTTACCACAAGATCAAAAAATATCCACATGAGCATCAGAAGTTTTCTCACTTTTGCTGCAGAGGCTGCCGTGAAACATAGTGGCAGCAGATTTGAATTCTTCTTGTATCCCCAAAAACGTGTTTGGAACAGTGGCATAAAATATCTAGTTCATGTTAATATTTTCATCCTACTGAAATTATAATCATGTAAATATTATTTTACAATTCTGGTTTTCTTTCTGTAAGCGGTTCTTATTTTCTCTACAGGTTCTTCTACAGGCTCTTATTTTCTCACTGCAGTCTCTGTTAATATTTTTTAACTTGCATATGCACTTTTAAAGCACAAAGATATTCAGCAGATGGGAGTTAGAGTTCCTCCATACTGCACTAACATGTTCAGAGAACTCTTTAGACAGCAGTTAAAACAGTTAAATCCAAGCAGAAATAAACTACACTATTTTTAACTTAAGAGAAGTAAATCCTGGAACAAATTGCCTGGAGTTGAAAAAATTTGCCGCTTAAGGTTTTACACAAACATCAAAGCCTTCTGAATTATATGTCATGGTTGAATTGCAACAGATTTGGAAAATTCTCCGTGTCCTGAACTTTGAGGAGCAAGTGCTCCTAATGAGATATACTGAGGGGGATTGTACAAGTTGTTCATTTGCCCTCTTCTTGTACATACCAAAGAGGCTAGTCCCCCTGTTTTCTAGCTATAGCGAGTGTCTGGCTAACTATCTCCCAGTGGCTAATGGCCATAGATGAGGGCTGTTTTCCATGCTGAAAGGGCCTCTAGTCTGACCCCATACAGGAGGCTAAGCTGTTCTTTTATTCTTTAATGCTTAAATATTCAGCTATATAAGCAAAACAGCTTCAGCAAATAAGTGGATCTCAAATATTCTGCAGAATCATGTAACCATGTTCATAATTTATTAATCATAGATCATTGTTTAATCACTGATTCATAACTTTATGATTTAAATGCATAGATGACATTTATGTACTGACAAGGAAAAGGGAGCTTCCATATTTTAAGTTTTCTCACTCATTATGTGTAAAGCACTTATGCTGTGCTTTTGTACTAAGTATAGGTAAGATTTGAGGAAGATTTGTTCTTGGCTTACACTGGACTGGCCAAAAAACCACGAGGAGGTGTTGCTTTAACAGCTTGAGGAAACATTTGGATTTAAGATATATAATTGTCTGTCTTGATATTTAAAACACTTTGTTTGCTTCCTGTCATCTGCAAGATATTATATTTTTACTCTGTATCCATAGTATTGTTTTGAATTTCTGTGTTTGTTTTACCCTTGCTCAAAAGAAAAATGTTAACATAGCTCTTTGCATAAACTATTGCACAGTCCTAAACCCTGATGAAAATTGAATCTGATGTACCACAACTTTGAAGATTTTTAAAAGAGCACTTAGGTTATATAATTATTATTCTTCCCACAAAAACAGTGTTGATAACATTTGATGAGAATTTATCACTTTCATATCAGTGGATGCAGAGAAAATGAAGTCATGGAGAGCTTCAGATTGGACATTAGCAAATACTACTTATCAGAAAAAGTGGTCAGGCACTGGAATGGGCTGCCCAGGGAGGTGGTGGAGTCACCGACCCTGGAGGTGTTCAAGGACAGTTTAGATTTTGTACTGAGAGACATGGTTTGGTGGGAAACATTGGAGGTAGGTGAATGTTTGGACTGGATGATCTTGAAGGTCTTTTTCAGCCATGGTAAATTTATTACTCTGATTTTTATTATTTCAGCATTGAAGAAGTCATTACAGTGAAATAAAACAGCTGCCAATAGCAGTTATGATTTTTTTTTTATTTGCATTATTCATCCTCAAGAATTTAAAGAAACTTTTCTGTAAACTGAAAATGAAAAAGTGAGGAGCAAATACTGCTGTCCTTGGCAGAGTCTAGAGATAGGCCTGTGTGTTGAAGTGCTATTAGTCTTGCAGTCTGACCAGATCAATCAATTTAAACTGCAGAAGGTAGGTCACTGGCAAAAAAAAACATTGCTAAGACTGCACTATCTGGCTACCTGTCTAATGACTTTGAAGTCAATGCCTGCCTTTACATAAATAGGGATATTAGAACTTTTTGTCACCACACAGACATAGCTTTCTAGCAAGGCATATTGCTAAATAAAACCCTTTCAAATTGCTTTTCAAGTAAAACAAGTGCTTTTAAAATCTACAAAAGCTAGACGAAAAGACTTGGAATACAGGTCTGTTAAAATCCATACACCAATCTTTTAACGTAGGATTTCCGTCTCTGCACTTCCCTTATTATTTTCAGAAGCCTCTTATTATGGGACATTTCAATCTCATTTTGACTGTAAATAATTTAATCCCTGCATATTCCAGTTGCACAGAAAATAGGTGGTCTTAAGTTTTTCATTAGCTCTACAGCAAAGTATTTGCAGATATTTTCTCCTACTTCTCAAGTAACTTTTCATGGAGAATTGTGAGGCTGGTAACAATGGTTCATAAGACTTTCAGAGCTCTCCTATCAGATACTCTGGTATCATATATTATTTTATAGGAAACCATTTGTCATAACTGTGTTCTCTGTGCATTATTTATAGTTGGATTTTACTCAAAGTAGGTGAAAAGCAAGGAAAGAGATTATTTGCTAAGCATTGTTTTATGGGCTGAAAGTTATCAATATCATTATGGAGCTGCATGGAAAAAAAATTCTTTATGTCTTCAGAGAACAACTGCTTGGCAACAATGAACAGTAAATACTGAAAATGAAATACTGGAAAACAGAAAGGAGTTTAAAAGTCCAATGCACAAACTAGTCTGTGGAAAAATAAAAATGAAGACATGTTTCTTCTCCCAGTCTACTGTGCTGTGATGTGGATTTAAAGACAGGAGACTTTTTCATGAGATGTCAATACTTCAGCTTTTTTTTTTTCCACACATATGATATGTCCAGAGTCTGAGTAGCAGCACCTAGCAGTCATTGATGGAGTCTCCTGTTCCATACAACTACCTCCACTCTGATGGACTGGTTTGGTGTTTGAGAGATGTTGGAGATGGCTCCAGGTTGATCCAGTTTAATAGTATTCTTGCCCTTTCTTGTCCTTGTCATGCTCCAGAGATAAAACAAAAGCCTGCAACATGCATGTCATAGTTTATGAATGTATAAACAACAAATTCACATGATGATGTTTCCTCAGAACATGTTAACAATGAAAAAAACCACAAAACTTGTTACTTATAATGAAAGGAAGAATGTTGAGATACCCGAAGTGAATGAATAGCATACTTTTGTCATCAGGCCTAGGAGTCAGAATCCTAGGACAGTGACTTATTCTTAGAACATCAGTTTGTCAGATCTAATCTTCCAATTGATGAAATAAAATACTGTTTTTTAAAATCCAATTAAGCCCAAAATATGAAAAACGTTTGACAGGAAGGATCATTAGTTTATTGTACTAAATGCCAGAGCTTTAAGAACGAGGAAATACGTCTCTTTGTATAATGGAGGAGCTGAACTCTATTCTGGAATTGCTCTGAGCCCTGTGGGAAGGTTGGTAGTAGGTGTATGCTGGCAGAGCAATGCTGAGTTTTTCCTTTAGCTTCAATACATTAGTAACCTAAATGTTTTATCCAGGGAGCATCATACTGATAGGCTATAGCACTCTGTGTTTGGAGTGAGAGTAGAAAAAACTGATGATCTAGATTGTCCATTAATAATATGACTTAAAACAGACCAGTAAATCTGATTGGTTTCAGAAGAGCAGTGGGAATTAAGACTTGCAGCCAACTTGGCACTGGGTGGCCTCTTTCATTAGAATGAACGCTGCTCCTCAGGGAACACCTGGTTTACTGCAATTAAGCTGTACAGGGTTTATTAGCAGCATTATTTAGTTGTGGCTTGAATTATTATGCTCTACAATGATCCTCATTAATCTATTTACGTGTCTTTCCATTCCATTTATCCTTTGGTTGTCAACCTTTATAATCACACTTTTCCTTTGTGTCAAAGATGATGTTTGAAGGGACTTGCATTAAGATAAACACTCCAGTCAGTGTACCTGGAGCTTTCACGTATTTTTTTAGGCATTGGCTTTTGTGTGGAACAGTTAGGATAAACAGATTTTTCGTTCTGACTTGCAGAAAGAGGTGGTACTGCATAGATTGAGGAAAAAAATCTCTAAATTAGAAGCAGAAGTAATTCACAAGCTGGAATTAAAGCTTCTGGTGAAAAATATCACCAATTGTAGCGCTGAAATCTATTGCATTCTTCACAGATGACGTGGAAGAGATCAAAGAACTCTCATCTTAGCACTCAAAATGCAGACACAAAAGAGTATTTTCATTAATTCCCCAAGAGAGCCTATCTGCCATGGCTTTAGCCTTAAAGTTATCCCTGTTTTGAGCTGGGAATTGGTCAAGATTATCTCTGGTAGATTTTGGATAGAGCAGCATGCAGCTCTTGTTCATCACTTGTGAAAGTGCACAGCTGTTAGCAGTGACTATGTTGAAAAATAATTTTTTGTAGCTCAGAATTTGCTCCATCAAATGGCGTTATTGAGCTCTTTGTATCTATTGTAATTTCTGTGGAAATAAATGGGATGTATTACTTTTGGAGCTACATACACACATGCACACACACACACATATAAGTAATTTTTTTCTGCAATAAACCTTTTTTGATATTGTTTCTTAGACCTGTAATTCACGGTTAATGATTTCTGATTCACTTATAATCTTTCTGTAATGACTGCTTTGACATTTCCTTCATCAGATTTTTTTTTTCTCTTTTTCTGGGATAATGTCATCAAAACAAACAGCTTAGGCATATGGTGGCACAAAAACCGAAGACGGAATTTAAAAAATAAATACATATCTTAATGCTGATGTTCTCAGAGTACAGGTTGTCATTCTTTTTATATGATGGAAAGTATTACAAGAATTGAAGAAAAGATGTATGGGTGACAGTCATGTATGAGTTAAAGGAAGTGTTAAATTCCAAATGGAGTTTTTTCCAAAAACATTTTGTTGCCTACTGTTTTTATTGATCAGTTATTGAATCTCTTGAGGCCTAAAACCTAACTGAAAAATAAAAGTCCAAACAACTTATTAAGCTCTTTGGTGTTGCTTGCGACTTTAACATCACACAACTTTTGGTAAACAAGTTTTTGTAGGAACTGCTGAGATGAGGGCGAAAGAGAGATGTATGTAATCCTTCACAGGAATAAGGTGTAGTAACTGTTGAGGGAAAAGAACTCTAACACAAACGAGTTCCAGGCACTTGCCAGGCATAGGTCATTGTTGGAGAAGCTCTTGATGTCCTGACGGTTTTGGAGCATTTCCTGCATTTGCAACAATCTGCTTCTTACAGACTACTTTTCATCTGTGCATCAAAGGTTTTTTTTTCCTCCCAGTCCTTTCTCCAAAGTCTGGAGTTACCAAGCCCAGACTGGTCAGTCAAAACATCAAAAGTATTTGGATTTTTACTGCTGTGTTAGTATTAGTTTGTCTGACAGATGGTAGCTTTGTACTGAGTGGTGAGGAGGGACAGTGGATGTTCCAACAAGTCACATGTGATCTGGGCCCTGCTTTCCTGGAAGTGAACATCTGCTTTGCAATAGGAAGTAGTGAATTAATTCCTTGTTTTGCTTAGCTTGTATGCACAGCTTCTGCTTTAGTAGAAGATTGTCTTTATCTTAATCCATGAGTTCTGGAACTTTTACCGTTCTGATTCTTTCTCCAATCCCATTTGGGGAGAGTAAGCTGAGAAATGCTGAACTGCTGCCAGTTGCACCACTTTATCTTAATTCTTGCATAAGCTCAAGGCTATCTGCTACGCTAAACAAATGTAATCTTAAGCACATGTGACTTTTTTTTTTGTGGTCTGATTTTGCTGGAGGGGAAATAGTGTAAAAGTCATAAACTACAGTATTTATGACAAATCTTGAATAGCTCCAGAAGTTAAAAAGAAGTTTTGCATGAAGTCCAAGATATTTTATCATTTTTGTTTGTTTGTTTTTTGGATGAAACATTTTCCCCATAGAATCACAATTTTCACATTTCTGGTAGAAAATCTTTGTTTCCAAGAAAGCGTACTGGTTAACGACCTCTCTGCTAGATGGTATCATTATATATACATATAAAAGTATTCCCTTGCTTGCTGCTGCTGCTTTGGAGACTCCTAATCTTTTCGGTGATGAAATGATGTAAAAAAATTCACTTTCCATCATTTCTAAACTGGTATTTTAAAACTGAGGGCAATTGTTTAGAAATTACAGTTTTGATTTTGCAGTCCCATTTTTTTTCCAATTACTTCTGTAGTGGTTTTTGCCATCATTTTAGATGTTCTTTTATGCAGTTCTCCAGCTGCACTGACAAGGCTTCTAACAAGGTTAAAAGAAAGTGATTTTTCATCATTCAAAAGATCTCCAGAATTTCTCTGCCTGTCTCAGCAATCAGAAAGCTGGTCAGAAGTGATGCTGCTATTGTATACAAAGAAAAGCTTACACTTGCAAAAGGGATTCCAGAATACATACTGCTCAAATTTCCAAAGGAGGAATAAGGATTGAGAATTCCATTTTAATTATGGCTTTGTGGTCTTTTTAGTCTCCATAACACTTTTCATCCTATTGAAATAACACTTCAATTATTTACTATTTCCTTTTCTCATGATGGAAAAAATACCCAGTTGTAATACATTTACAATTACACGTAATTACATTTTCTATGTGCCCTGAATGCCTCAGAAAGTAGCTACTGAGTAAAGGCTTCACTCATATAAAGACCATATTCTTCAGAAGGGAGAAGCCAAAAAGAACTCCAAGAGTTTGCAGAGTCTTCTTCATTATCACCACGAACACTTCCCTCTGCCATAGTTGCTTTCAGGTCAGAGTGAAAAACCTGAAAAAAGCTTTGCAGTATGGACCTCTAGGCTGAGTAGAACTTTGAAGCACAGGAGGAAAAAAAAAAAAAACACAAAAAAATTCAACTTATTTCAAAGAAGTTTCAAAACTCATTTCTTAGAGAACCTAATTCCTCGTGAATTATGAAGCTGGCACATCATTGTGCAGCCAGCTTAAGTACAAACCAACACTATCAGTGAGGTTCTTCTTAGGGTCACAAAGCAGCTGCAAATAAAACAAGGACAAGATTCATCTTGCAGGAAGAAGCTGGCATAAAGGGAATTATAGGTTTATAATTCATCTTATCTGCCACTTTGATGGGCCTAGTGTATTTTGCCCTTTCTTATACATGAGCTTCGCTCTCATCCTGGAAAAATCAGATTTCTGTGATGCCTGATCCTTTGCAAAACTTTTAATAAGCAGCTAATCTGGATTATAAAGTCTCCAGTTACTGTTAGATATCTCCTACAACACTGAGTGTAGACATTCTAGCTGAAGGAGTCAGAGGGCTGGTACCAGATCTGCTTGGTATAGTTTATTGGTAATGTCCCCTGCATGGAATCTACCTAATCTTCTCTCCTGAATGGCTCTCCAGCTTTCAAGAATACTCTGGACGATATTCTGCTCTGCCCTTCAGCAAAAGGATAGGGGCAGAGGTGGGAAAATGAGGTATTGGCAGTTTTTTTCTATTCATTCCTGTAGAGGAGTGAATAATATGGAGTTAATTAATGTCTTGACAGCAGAATTAATTAGTGTTGACATTTAGTTACAAAAAATTAGATTCAAAATCTTAAAAACGCATCCTGAAGTAAGATCAGCCTGCAATGGAAGTGTGCAATGAACTTGCATTTTATAGGGTATCCTGCTAGGAGAAGTAAGCTGTTACATACTTAAGTCTTACTAAAGCACTTTACTGATGCTAGGTGGAGAAAGTTGCTAAAGCTTGTTGAGTTGTTCCTATGCTCAAAGCAAGAATTTTCAGTTCTGCAAAATTTAATTAAAAAAAATTATTTCAGCTGTGTTTTGTCGACCATAAATATTCAGGATGTGCAATGAGTCCTCCTGTTTCCAGAGCTGCTGTGTCTTCACTCCAAATCTCTTCAGTGGGAGCATCTGAACCTCAGCCATCAGAACACAGCTGAAATTTCATGTGCATTTGTATGGGAACTATTGATCCTGGCCTGCATCTGTGATTGACCACCTGAGGCAAGCAATAAGTCAGCCACAACCAGAAGGGGTGAAGCCTGGCTATACCTCTCTAAGACCCTGTTTAAGGGCTGACTGCCACTGAGGAAGGATCTCTCTGGAGATCCTTGTGGAGTTTACCGCAAGCCTACAACATTGGTGAGCATTTCCATTTATTTTGGTTATCTTTCCACAGTTATAATCTTACTAAGCCTAACATCTGTATACTTATCGATCTTACATCTTACCAAGCCTGACCTCTGTGTACTTATTGATTGCACATTTGGTAAGCCAGGCAGGCTTAATAGACTAAAATAGATATAATGTCTTTTCTTTGGAAAATCTGTAGATAGGTTGGGGGGAGAACATCACCTCCCTAGATAAAACGATCCCTGGACAGATTCCAGGGTTTCTGGGTTCTCCTTATTAGCAATTGGCAACTGTAATTGAAAAATGGAGTCCCCTGTGTGTTATGGGGAATGTTTCTCCATTCTGCATGGCAGGATATCAAGGACTAGATAAAGACTTCCTAATTACAAAAGAACAGCAGTTAGCTGCTTTTACAGTGGCATGGCCATTGTTGAATGCCTTAAACCAAGCTGAAATAAGAGCTGACACTTTGGAAAGTGAAAACAAGCTATTGAAAGATTGCATTGAGAAATTGGAACAGGGACTTAGTGTATTAATGGGGAAAAGACCAACTTTGCATCTTCTGATAAGCTAGGTCCATAATATTTCAATAGACAATAACCGCATTTCTGAAACAACAGACCTGGTTGAGCAGGAAAATAAAAATTCTAAATCAGATCTGGAGGTTCCACTTACAACGGATTCCCTGGAGTTCCATCCTATTATAACCCAAAAGACAAAGGAAGTACAAAATAGATCGGTAGAGGTGCCCCCGAGCAATGGCCCCCTGCCCAAACACATTTACATATAACTGCTGGGCCGTACACACCAACAGAACTAATGGATATGGTGCAGTGATTTTGGTAGAAGCTGTAGGAAAGTGCACCAACCTGGTTAGTTAGACTATGGGATTCAGTGGCAGAAGGTATCATGGTTAATGGGCCAGAAATATCAAAATTGGCCACCATGACTGTGTACCCTGCCCTTAGGCAAAGACTATATACTGCCATCCAATATATCAATTAAAACAATTTGGTAATAGATTGATTAATGGCAGCATGCTACATGGTTTGGCTGAATAAATCCAATATAACATTAAACACAGGACTGTGGTCCTCCATGGAGGACGTTCAAAATCATACTGGGTATAAGTGATATACAAGGACTAATTCAAAAGCCCAGATATGGTAAGGTTTTCAGCTGGTATGTGAGATTTAATCTTACAACAGGCCCCTTCCCATTTATACGGGACCTTAGTTTCTATGCTAAACCCCCTGGTGGCCTTGGAGTCTGTAGTCCAACATGCTGCCCAATTAGTGGCTGATCTGGGGGGGGACAGAGCGCCTGCGCACCAGGCACAATATTTGAGTAGCAGAGGAAGGAGAGCTCCTTCCAGTAACTAAAACCAAGAAGCCACTTGTACAGAATCCTCAATTGGAGCCCATAAGGGTCTTGTGAAAGCAAATGTTCAATGATCTTATCCAGGCTGGGGTTCAATTCACAAAAATTGATCACCAGCCCAATCACATCCTCCTTCAGCTTTGGAGACAGCTGAAGGATAATTAAGAAATAAGAAATTTCAAAATTACCCTAAAAAACCGAGGGTAAGAGTTATAGAAAGAGTACCAACAACATGAAACCTAGAGGATTTCATTATTCATATAGAAAAAAGAAGCCCCCCCCCAGGTGTCTCGGGCCACAGTGCCCAAGAAACAAAAGACTTCAGCGCAGTTCATGGCATGACAAGGGATGTTAGTTCCTCTAAGGCCTCCAGAAGAGACTGGAGGCCCTAGGTGGCATTGACATTTTTCTGGTTCTGAAAAAACATTCAGAGAGTTATGGTGCTAGTTGATACAGGGGTGGAAACATTGATAATCTATGGAGATCCAACTAGATATTGGTGATAGAGTGATAGTTGGAGATTTTGGGGGACAGACCGTACCAGTCCCCCAGACCTGCTTGAAACTGGGGGTTGGGCATCTCCCACTCCAGAAGTATCAGGCATCTATTACCTTGGTCCAAGAATATATTCTGGGCATAGATATTCTATGGGGTCTGGCTCTCCAGACTGAGGGAAAGTTCAGACTCTGACAAAGGTGTATTAGTGTCTGAGTGGTGCAGGCAATATTGAGAGGCCAGGCAAAGCATGAGCCTATTTGCCTGCCCAAACTCTGTGTAATAGCTCAGACTGGTTCCTGCCTCTGTAGTTCTGTAAACCATCCTGATACTAATGGATATTAGAAAAACTTTTTGACACAAACTTGAGGTTTCTCAAAGGCATCAAGCTCCTATAAAATACCTAAATAAAATAAATAAAATACCAATAAAATAAAATACCACTCTTCATAAGATGTGCACTACTTTTTTTTTTTTTTTTTTTTCTTATACAACTCACTATCAGTTAATATATCCCAGGGAATCAAATTTCCCAATGCTGTAGGCAACAATAAAATCTCAAGATGTAATTCTGAATAAAGACCGATTTGAGTGACTGTTTCTTAGCTATCTACTATAAACTTTGAATACTTTTCTTCTAGAGATCTCTGCGTAAAGAAAATAAACAACCACAATAAAAGCAAACCAAACAACAAAATAGTGTTTTCAAACTCTTCTGGGGGAGATATAGAAAGAAGAGGGCTGATTATCTGTTTTGTCAATTTGTAATCGTTTTCAGAGGGAATACCAGCACATTGAAAATCTTGATTATTTTTTTTTCCTTTGTTTTCCTCCGTTGTAGGAAAAACTGAGGAATAGTATTTTCATGCAAGTTAGATCCTCACTCCAAATTCCACCTTTTCTGTAGTGTAATAAAATGAAATGAACAATGGTGTCTAACAATTTGCTCTGCATTTTACAGAGATCCATTGGAAAACCTGATACTTATTTGACAGAAATGATGAGCAGTTGTAGTTAAAATGGAAGTCAACAAGAACTGTGCGACAGATCACCAACTATCAACATGAGGAGTGGTACTACGTAAAGGTTAGTTCTTAGTTGTTATAAACAGGCCAAGCTAGTCAGGAGTTTCTGAAGCTTTGGCTACATACCACTGTAATTCTTAATCTCTCTTAATATCGATTAACACTTTTGCATTACATTTGGTCATTCAAATGCATGTTATATTTTGGTCTTAATACCCCTCTGATTCTGAAGTAGCAACTTGGGGTATTGTCTGCCTTTCTTTATAAATTGATTATGGTCAAGTCTTGGGTTACAGATTACCTGACACACCTAAGTCCTTGTCTTTTTCAGTTTTTCAAACTGATTGGCATTTAGTGCATCAACAAATATGTAATTATATATCAACTGTCATCCATATTCCTACAGAATGTTTCTGTTTTAGTCTCTGTTGACAGTGCTCCTTGCCTAATGTTATTAGCAGATCACTAACCTTTAATCACTTAGTACACTTTCCATGCGAAGATTCTGATGAAAGTACTGAGATCCCATCTAACTCCTATCCCTCAAAAATTTTGCTAGAGAATTCTCTTCGAGCAAATACCTTTTCTTTCATCTGTCTTTTCCACCCTACAAAATAATTCCCTTTTCTTCACTAGTCAATCCACACCTTTCCGTTTCCCTCCTTATTTTGCATCTCTTTCACATATCGTCTTCCTTTCTTTCTGTGAAAGCTTTTCTTCAAGTGAAGTATGAATTTTAAACACAAATAAAAGAAACACTTCACATTGAAAAGAAAAATAGTTTTCCAGTTGGCTCCTGTTCTTTCTACTGAGTTGCCATATCTTGCTGGAAACTGAAAATGCAAATGATCCTTTGCAAAAGCTTAAATCAGAGTAGGTGTTCAATGAGAAATATTTGTTTATTTTTTCTACGTATTTATTTTCATTGATAACCTATCCTGAAGATTCTGAGTTGGTATATGTCGTATTTGTTGCCTGTAAAGCTAAGATCTTAAATAAGCACTGGGAAATTTGAATGATGATACTGGTAACTTCTAAAGAGAAAAAAATAGACTTAAAAAACAGTGTATTCAATAGAATACTAATAAGTTTAAAACTAGACTTGGTTAAGCAACTCACTTGATGAGAGACAAAATTTTCAGCAGTTATGATGGGAAAATTTGCCTGTTCACTGAAGAGCTGCCCTCTCAATATTTGAGAGAGACAGAATCTATACTTGACCAAATCAGTGTTAAAATGCTGAAGTTAAAGGATATGTAAATTAGAGTAAATGCGAAGAAAATGGTTTTCAAGCACAACTGTGTGGAAAATATGGATGTACATGAGACAGAGTAGAGAGATACTGCAGTTTTTCATTCTTGGATGACATAATGCATCCAAATATTTTATCCAATTTTCATTTTTATGCTTCCTACTGTAGGAGACTTTAAAAGCACTATCTGTAATATGAAAATTTGTAACATCTTTTGCTTTTACTGACCAAAGTTGAAAAGCCATGAAAAAATTTGTGATGCTATTTAATATTTGTTGAAAAATGTACCAGAAGGAAGATTTTCTCATGTGTCTGCTTTGAAATGCAAATTAATTTCCAGAGGAATTAAGTTTCAATAAAGACTACATAGTAATGTTGGCTACAGAAATTTGTAGGAGATATGAAAATAAACAAGTGTTAAGTGGAGAATCTATGTCAGGTTCTCTCTAATTATATGATAACAAAACTCTCTAGATACTTTCCTAATAGCCAGCTTTCTTTTTTTTTTTTTTTTTTTTATTTCCACGATAAATAAACTTTTGTAAAGTTTTGAGTTGCTGAAGATTCAAATGAAGTAATGTCTTAGTTCAGCTGTAATTATTAAACTATTAAAGCTACACTCATGCTGAGACCACCTATTTTCTGATAATCTGAATCTCTCAGTTGCATACATAATGTTTCTTGTCATCTAGGTCTGTTCCAAAGCTATAAAGATAGTACTTTATGTATGACATACCAATGCGGGTCCATATCAGTCTTGAACTTAAAAATCAAGCCTTTCTTGCAGAGTGCAGTGCAGATAAATGAATACCTCTGCTGAGGAGTTGTGTTGTTAAAGATTTTTGAATAAAGGTTAAATAACAGTATCTGAGAAGTGTGAAGTGGGAAGAAGTGCCTTTTTCCCTCCTATCTAACAGCCTTTATAATACAGAAATAATGGATGGGGACACTGTTTTCCTGGGCAACCACTGAGACCTCAAGCTAGAAATCTATTACTTGAAGAAGTGTTCTGCAAGATAGAAAGTTCAATTGGAAAGTGTGACATCAGTATGGTCATATTAGATCATATCTAATTGTTTGCTTCTTTGAGTAATAGAAGTAGAGTTATTGGAATATCTGCTTGTGAAGACTACCTCTGTTGTGTTCTGCTGCCTTGGGAGTACGATTGTTCCTTAGATACTAACTAGAAATGATTTGTCTGGAAATTCAGTTTGACTTTGGCCTACAGCACAGAAAGAGAACAACAACAAAAACAAAACAGCAATATTTAAGGTTAATAGTGATCAAGTTCTGGTTTTGAGAATTTCTCAATTGCTATTTTATTAGATGGAAGTGTAATTTCTGTGCTGTAGAAAGGACACCACTTGTATGTAATTTCAGCCTATGGGTTTACTGCTCTCCTGATTCAAATACCATCATTCCAGATAGTTGAAATGTATTACTATGTGAAGCTTTTCCCAGGAAACAGGGACAAAAATAATATATGGTGCCCTTATACCTTTTAGATGCATTCTAAATTCCAGCTTCCTCTTTATATACATGATGATTCAGACCTTACAGCACTTTACAAGTGAAGAATGACAACAGGCTTAGTACCATGACGACTTCCAGGGGATCCTATTTCAGTGCCTGACCAGCCTCTCGGTGAGGAACCTTTTCCTCGTGTACTATTTGAACTTCTGCTGATGCAGCTTTAAGCTACTTCCTTGCATTCTGTCACAAATACTCAGCACATCTGTCTTCCCTTCCTTGAGCAAGAAAGTTGTGGACAGCAATGCATCACCCTTCATGTCCTCTTTTCAAATCTAAACAAGCCTTGTATCCTCACCTCATCTTAAGTCACACCCTCTAGTTGTTTCACTACCTTTGTAGGACACATTCTCATGTCTATACGTCATTCTAATATTTTTGCTGCCGAAAACTGTACACCATACTTGGAATGGGGCTACACCAATGCTGAGTACCTCAGAGTTAACTTCTTTTGTGTTTAAAATTCTTAATCTGGTGTCCACTCTTACTATAGATAATATTGCTACAACACTTTCCAATATTTGTTGAAAAAGATTCCTGTATCTCAGCTAAACCACAGACCTTGGAATGTTTTGCTAACGTCCATTCACTGCTTGCCTGAATAACCATTGAGCCAAGGTCACATCAGTGTGACAGTGTGCTGATGGTGCTGCAAGAAAACTTCTGACAGCTTCCAAAGAACATCTATTCACTGCATCTACAAGGAAGGTAGTACTGAGCTAAACTGAGACAAGTTTGGAAATCTCCATCTAAAGAATGCAGAAACACTCCTTAATAAAAATTACAGCAAGACAGTGCATGTTACAGCAGATCAGACGTACCCATGTCCAGCTGGGTCCTACTTGTATGCAGTGGCTCTTTTTCAAGGACTTCTGAATGTCAAGCTGTTTACTTAGGATTGGATAGATGAACACTGCAGGTCTTTCTTACTCAGTTCTTACTCTCTTCTCTTCCTCTCTGCTTGGTAAAGCTGCATTCAACTGCAATAAGGTAAAAGATACACTGACTTGCTCTCAAAATGTGACATTCTAAGTTAATTTTCATTATTTAAATGTGTTTCCTTAACTTTTCTCCATGAAAAGTGAATTCCACAAAGGAAGATTTGGCTCAGTAATTACAGTCTGTTGAAGTTGGTGGAAATTCTGGTGAAGGAAAGCGTTACTGAGCAGAATGTGATTGAGAATCGGTATACAGTTATTAAATGACTACATGTACTATTAAAGGGAAAAACTGTTGGTGATTATAAAGGCTTATAATTATCACTGCTGAGAGAAAAAAAAATGGAGTAAAGTGCATTTTAGGCTAAATGTTAGAAAACTGCATAATGGTAAGATCAATCAAACTCTATAATAGTTCACTAAATAACGGAAGCAACTTTCAGTAGATACACTGGACCGATAAAGCACTGAAATATGCTTTAGAAGATTATTCTGGAAAAGTGATCTGAATCGGTGATAGAGCTTTTCAGAATCTCTGATCTTTATCTTGTTAATCAGACTCTGGATTTGGATAAATTTTTATGGATGGATTTTTGGCTAAATATTTCGTATTATGTTTTGAGGTGAAGGGAAACGTGTAACTAAAAAAAATATTATCCTAGATATGTGAAAGGTTCTGATTTTCTTTCAAAAGTAAAAAGAAACAAAGGAGCTCAAAAGTTACAGAGGAAATCTAAACTGAAACTGCTGCAGCACTGGACAACTGCTTAGGTCAAATGCAACTTGACCAGAGATGGACAAAGTCAGACCTGGCAGCCTCCCGGCACGTGCAGAGTAGAATTCAGGACAGGAACCATGACACCACATAGCAGGTCAGTGAAGAATGGCTCATGGATGAGCAGAGAAGGAAACAGCTGCTTTGCAAAAGGTACACAAGTCTTGCAAAACTTGGAGACTGTATTTGAAAGCTTGACTCTGAAAATGATTTTGACTATATAGCCATAGTACGGCAGCATGCTTATTATGGCTTATTATCTGGAGAGTTCAAAATCTTTAAAAGAATTTTTAAGAATAATAGTATCAACTAAAGATTGGTGTGGTGAATAAAATAAAACAGATGCCTGTATAAATAATCACAAATTGCAACTAATATATATTACATTTATTAGGGAAAATCAGGGGCTGGAGCACCTCTCCTATGAAGGCAGGCTGAAGGAGCTAGGTTTGTTCAGTCTGGATAAGAGAAGGCTGAGGGGGGTCCTCATTATGGCCATCCAATATTTAAAGAGAGATTATAAACAGGAGGGAAATCAGCTATTTACGCAGGTAGATAGTGATAGAACAAAGGAGAATGGCTTGAACTCTAAAGGAAGGGAGGTTTAGTTTACATGTTAGGGGGAAGTTTTTAACAGAGATGGTGGTGAGATGTTGGCACACGCTGCCTAGAGAAGTTGTGAATGCCCCATCCCTGAAGGTGTTTAAGGCCAGGTTGGATGGGGCCTGGAAAATCTGATCAAGCACATGATCTAGTGATTAGCAACCCTGCTTGTGGTAGGAGGTTGGAACCTGATGATCCTTGAGGTCCATTCCAACCCAAGCAATTCTATGAAAGTAAGTAGCCAAACATATATTCTGATAAACATATCATGTCTTAACTCAATTGTTTAAAACAATATCAATTCATGTCCAATTCTCTTTTATGGTAAGCAAAGTTTTGTATATGAGATTAATCTTTCCATGTGAACTAAAGCCTTTGATGTTATTAAAAGTGTACACAGTGTGATTGAGATCCACTCCTCACACACCTGAGGTGCTACAAATGGACTGAGCCTCTTTTCTGAACCTATTCTGTGGTAAAGAAATAAAAAGTTCTCTGCAGGGTAGGAAGAAAACATAAAAAAGACAGAGAGCATTTTTGTTGGCTGGGAGCTGAATGAGGTAGACTCATTTCTCTTTCTTAAGGCTTTGTAATTCAGGATGTGTTCTTTTGCTTTGATACAAATCTCTCAACAATGCTTGAACAATGAAGGAGAATCAAACAGAGGCACCTATTGAGAAGGATGTGGTGGTGTGCTGTTGCCATGCAACCTGCAACAGGCGCGTTTTGATAATCTGCCTGTCTCTTTGGGCATGCTGATCTGGGCTTGGAATGAGAAGGTTAGAAATAGGCTTTAAAAGAAGATCTGTGATTACAGTATGCAGTAATTTGCAAGTAACTTTATTGGAGTTGGCTGAAATGCTTTGGGGAAATTCTGTGCATGTCCTAGCTGTACTTTGGAAAGTTATAAAAATTCTTTGCTGCTAAGAGCACCAGATTCATTTTCTCTACTCAAAGAAAAATTGGATAAGGATGACTGGAAGTCTGAAAACTGAAACATTTGCACTATCTCACAGAAAAAAAAAAAAAAAAAAAGCTCTATTTTGTTGTCTGTGAGCCAGTGAAATTCAGTATATTTGTTTCCCTTTGCTGATGAGAATCTACCAGAGAAATATCTTGAGGAGTTCAATAATCAATACTTAAATTATAACAGTTTTATATATAATGCATTGGTCTGTGTTTATATTTAAATGTGTTTGAAAAAATATGCATAAACAGCTTCATACATTTACAACTTATTATCTGCAATAAATGGTAACACTTGAAAATAATCCAAATACAGACTTATAAATTTTTCTAAATCTGTAGCAGGTAATTTTTAGCTTGTGGTGATATAAAATATTACAACATAACTTTGATCCCTTGTGGCCAACATGTTGTTAGGTAGCTTGCTTGGATGCCTTTCTAATGATTTGCAAAGCCTGAAGGATTTCACAGTGATTACCTTGTACCTGGATCATGCCATCCCCCACTACCAACACAAGCTGGGGGATGAGAGAATAGGGTACAGCCCTGCTGAAAAGGACATGGAGTTACCAATGGATGGCAAGCAGGACATGACAGCAATGTACCCTCACAACCCAGATAGTTAACGGTGTTCTGAACTGCATCAGAAGGAGGATTGCTTGTGTTGCTGAGGCCTCACCTGGAGTACTGCATCCAGATGCGGAGTCCCCAGTATTGGAAAGACAATGACCTGTTGGATCATGTCTAGAGGAGGGCCACAAAAATGATGCAAGGGATGGCACACCTCCCCTACAAGGATAGCCTTAGAGAGCTGGGGCTGTTCAGTCTGGAGGAGTCTGGGGAGACCTAAGGGTGGCCTTTCAGTATCTGAAGGGGAGCTGTAAGAAAGAAGGAGACAGATTCTTTAGCAGGGGAAATGGTTTCACATAGAAAGAGGAGAGATTTAGGCTAAATAGAAGAATAAATTTTTTTACAGCAAGGGTGGTGAGGCACTGGAACCGATTGACCGAAGATGTGGTGGATGCCCTGTTCTTGAGACATTTCAGGTTGGGCTGAGGTGGCTCTGAGGAACCTGATATAGCTTTAGTTGTTCCTGTTCATTGCAGTGAAGTTGGACTAGATGACCTGTAAGGGTCCGCTTATGATTGAAATGATACTATGATTCTAACTCTAGCCTGTGTCTTTTTTGAAGGGCCAATTTTGCCATGCCATCAGTTCATATACAGATTAAACTGGCAAGTATGCGGAAACTTTTGGAATAATTTAAAGAGAAAAAAAAATAATGCAGATTTCTAACCTCACAGAGATTTGGGGGCCCTGGAAATGGTCAGAAAGAGGCAGGAATTAATAGACTTTTCAACACTGAACTAGTAAGGATGATAGAGAAAGGTTCCTTATGCAGCAGCTGACTGTCTGGCAATACTGAAAAGATGTCTTGATGCTCTGACCACAGCCAGTGTAGTCAAACAGAACGCATAACCACAGGAAAATGTGAGGTGTCTGTCATAGTGGACTTCAAGGATAAGAAGTCCTCGTGTATCAAAAGAAAGGCTTATGTAAGAGCAGACACACAGTTGAGTGCACCCTCAGCAAGTTTGCTGACAACACCAAGCTGAGTGGTGCTGTTGACACGGTAGAAGGGATGCCATTCAGCGGGACCTTGAGAGGCTGGAAAGGTGGGCCCAGGTGAACCGGATGAGGTTCAACATGGCAAAGTACAGAGTTTTGCACTTGGGCCGGAGGAATCCCAGGCATCCATACAGACTGGAAGGAGCGGTCCTTGAGAGCAGCCCTGTGGAGAAGGATCTGGGAGTCTTGATAGATGAAAAACTTAACATGAGCCAGCAGTGTGCTCTTGCAGCTCGAAAGGCAAATGGTATCCTGGGCTCCATCAAAAAGGGGTGGCCAGCAGGGACAGGGAGGTGATTGTCCTCCTCTGCAATGCTCTTGTGAGGCCCCATCTGGAGTACTGTGTCCAGGTCTGGAGCCCCCAGTGCAAGAAAGACAGAGAGCTGTTGGAGAGGGTCTAGAGAAGAGCCACGAAAATGATCAGGAGCACCTCCCCTACAAAGACAGGCTGAGGGAGCTGGGCTTGTTCAGCCTGGAGAAAAGAAGGCTGTGGGGGTGACCTCATTGCAGCCTTTCACTACCTAAAGGGAGCCTACAAACAGGAGGGGAATCAACTCTTTGAAAGAGTTGATAAGACAAGGGAAAATGGTTTTAAGTTGAGGGAGGGGAGATTTAGGTTGGATGTCTGGGGCAAGTTCTTTACAGAGAGAGTGGTGAGGTGCTGGAACAGGCTGCCCAGAGAGGTTGTGGATGCCCCATCCCTGGAAGTGTTCAAGGCCAGGTTGGATGGAGCCCTGAGCACCCTGGTCTAGTATTAAATGTGGAGGTTGGTGGCCCTGCATGTGGCAGGGGTTGGAGATTCGTGATCTTTGAGGTCCCTTCCAACCCTGGCCATTCTGTGATTTTGTGAATTTGTTAGACAGGTGAACAGTGAGGTGGACTGAGAATTGACTGACTGACAGAACTCAGAGGGTTGAGATCAGTGGTGTGGAGTCTTGTTGAAGGCCTGTTGCTAGCTGAAGCTTGCTGATGATACAAAGCTGGGAGGAATGGCTGACATACCAGAAGATTGAGAGGGATTCTTATCAATGCTGATAAATATCTGAAAGGCAGAAGTCAAGTGGATGAAGCCAATGGGTACAAACTGGAAGACAGGAATTTTTGTCTGAACACAAGAAATAGCTTCTTTGTGTAGGTGACAAAGCACTGGAACAGGCTGCTTAGAAAGTTGTGCAGTCTTTTATCTGGATATTCAAAGTCCTCCTGGACACTTTCCTGTGTAACATACTTCAGGGAACCTGCTTCAGCAGAGAGATTGGACTAGATGTATCCAGAGGTCCCTTCCAGTCCCAACGTAATTCTGTGGCAGAGATGAAGAGACAGTACATTATGACTGAAGAAAGTTTGCAGCTTTCTTAAAATATCTGTGAACATATCCATAAAACCTTGTTACTGCATTGCCCACATGCAGAGTATGAAATGAATTAATAATATTTACTTATCCTGAATTAAGAAAGAAGACAATGCTGACAGGCTGAATAAACAGGAGGTGTTATATCTCATTAAAAAGCAAGAGTAGGAGTACTTGGAAAGACTGTGAACATGCTGACATACACCTTTTGAGGTAATATACCCTTCCTGTGATACTGGAAAATGAAATTCAATAGCACTGAAAAATCATTAAACATAGGAAAAGTATCAGATGAAAGACGTTTTCTGACTATGGATAGATGCTTGCAGTATTTCATTTGCATATATTCTTTCTCTGAAAGGACAAAATGTTGCTGTGGTAGCATTTCTTTTTATTATTATTAGTTATTTGCATTTCTGTTATATTTTCCTCGTGACGTGAGTGAGAGGATTTGTAAGAAGGCAAGTGAAGGTCACGTAGTAAAATCAAATTTTGTTCTGCACCATTTCTGATTGTCATCTTTTAAAAAGAATGTTTCATTTTATAGATACTGTAGGTATATCTTTTTATAACTTTTTGAATTTTGGCATATAGTTTTTCTATTACATGCAATGGATTGTTCCCATAGATAAAGTTTCTTCAGAATTCTGTGTGATTCTGTGTGTGATACTTAGTGCTTATGGGTGTGGAAAGAACAAATAAAATGCACAAAAAGGCTTTTCAAATATAAAATCAAGGTGAATGCTAAAATGAGAATAAGGCAGGTATCAGCCCATGGTTAGAGCTGCTTATCATGTTTTTATAGTAATGTATAGAATTTGTATTCCGTTAGCAAAATACATTTCCAAATTTAAGGAGTTTGACCAGTTAAAATACACAATATGATACATAAAATTATATAAAGTACATACCAGATAAAATACTTCTAAAATACTTCTAACTAAATATTGGTACCCATAAAAGTAGGCATCTCAATTAAATCTAGTTTGAATCCTCTGTTTTCGTTGGTAGAGAGGAATAAGCCCTGGGAGAAGATGATTTGCTGACCTCTAGGATTTCTGTGCTACCTGCGCTATCAAGGAAAACTGCAGATTTCTAAATCCCTTGGATAATTATTTCTTTTCTCAACTATACATGCACATGCATGCAGAGACAGAAGATATGACATTTGAAAATAGAGTAGCAAGGATTAAAGGAAAAAAGAGAATGAAAATGGCAATAAAGAAAAAAAAGAACAAAAAATAGGATGTCTTGGCTATCAGACCTATAAAGAAATAACTAGCTGGTATATTTCAGTCATTGCATAATGATAGCTGCTGGAATAGAAGTGTATCTGTTATGGATGTAACAGACTTAAAGGCTTGTTTCCTTCTAATCTTCTGAAAAAGGATTAGCAAATGGTCTTTGTTTTTTTTTCATGATTTCCTACCACCATTTAAAGTCTGCTTCTCTAAAAGGCTAGTCAGCATTCCACTTTTATTTACAAAGACACTCATTACAGTTTCTTAAAATTCTGTCCATTCTATCCAAATCATTGCTTACAATTTTCTTAGCAGAGGAATATTTTTAGTTATGAATATTAAATGTTGTATCTAATTTCTTTTTTGTTCTCAGATACGTTATATTTGGACTGAAAAATAATTGGAGTTCTTGTTGTTGCATTTTTAACTTTGATATTTTAATTTAGGATTTTTTTTCAACTGTCTCCCTTTCTCTTTTTATTTCCATTCCTGTTGCAGTTCTGAATCCATAAAAGTGAAACTCTTTTAATGCTGAAGATAAAGAACCTCAGATAAAGGATCTGGAGTTGTTCAGCCTGGAGAAGAGAAGGCTCCAGAGAGACCTCATGTGGCCCATCAGTACCTGAAGAGGCCTACAGAATAGATGGGTAGTGACTTTGTACCGGGGTGTGCAATGACACAACGAGGTTTTAAACTAAAAGAAGGCAGATTGAGATTAGATATAAGGAAGAAATTCTTTGCTGTGAGAGAGAGCCTACAAGGCTGATCCCTTCTAGGAATACAGTCCTTGGATCTCCAGTGTGCTTGAATGCCAGATATTTGTCCAGCAATGCTATGGCTGGGTAATTCTGCACATATTTCAGATAAGAATCTGAGGAACTTCAGAGTCAGAAAACTGTTAAAGCTAATATCTATGGAAGCAGAGATCCCTGGGGTGACATAGCAACTGGAAAGAGGTTTCTGAGTTGACTTTGTACTGAGGGGGAAAGTTAAGTCATTCAATCTCACTTTAAGCACAGTTTTTATTTGAGCTGTCTGCTTGAATGAGGTTATGTAGATGGCAATATAATCAGCTGTAATCGTTCCTTTTGCCCTTTTAAATTAAACTGAAAATAGCAAACCAATTTAGTTTGTAAGTAATTACAGTGGATTCTTAATTGCCTCAGTGCAGGTTGCTATTCCAGCGGATGTGCTGACAGTATCAGCAGTAATCCGCTGACAGTTCTAAGGACCCCAGGAGATGTCTGATATGACTGGTGGCAGCAGCTGAGCACCCAGCTGGCCTCCCCACTGCAATGTGCCAGCTGCATGATGTCCGAATGCCCTGCGAGCCCATGTCTCATGGCACCATTTAGCCACCCACTGGGTTCATTGCTGGTGGAGTGCCACAAAAATGCTGCAAAGGATGGAACTCCTCCCCTACAAGGACAGGCTGGGAGAGCTGGGGCTGTTCAGTCTGGAGAGGAGAAGTGTGGGGAGACCTGAGAGCAACTTTTCAGTATCTAAAGGAGGGGCTATAAGAAAGAAGGGGATAGACACTTTAGCAAGGTCTGCTGTGACAGAACAAGGGGAAATGGTTTCAAACGGAAAGAGGAGAGATCTTGACTGGATAGAAGAAAACAGTTTTTTATAAGCGTAGCGAGACAGTGGAACAGGTTGACCAAAGATGTGGTGGATGCCCAGTTCTTGGAGACATTTCAGGTTGGGCTGAGGGGCTCTGAGCAACCTAGTATAGTTTAGTTGTCCCTGTTCTTTGCAGTGAAGTTGGACTAGATGACCTGTAAGGTCCATTCTGACTTAAATGATTCTTTGATTCTGTGAAAGCTCAATGAGAATGAGCAGTGCATTATTTCATGCATTATTGAATTAGATAATCACAGAATTGCTCAGGTTGGAAAAGACCTCAAAGATCATTGAGTTCACTCATGACCTAATGATACTACCCTACTCTAAGTACCTTCTGCTAAATCATGTCCCTGAGCACCACATCCAAATGGTTTTTAAACACATCCAGGGATGGTGACTCAACCACCTCCCTGGGGAGCCTATTCCAGTGCTTAACAACCCTTTCTGGAAAGAAGTTTTTCCTGACATCCAACCTAAACTTACCCTGGTGCAACTTGAGGCCATTTCCCCTAGTTCTGTCACCTGCCTCCACAGAGATGAGACCAACCCCATCTTGCTGTAAGCACCTTTCAGATATTGTAAGAGAGCAATGAGGTCTCCCCTCAGCCTCCTTTTTCCCAGACTGAACATCCCCAGTTCCTTCAGTTTCTCCTCATAGGGCATATACTCCAAGCCCTTCATAATGGCCTGCAAGGGAGGTAAGATTAAGAGTTGACTGATATGATTGTCTGGAAATCTTAGTCTTCATATAAAGAAATGCACAAGAAATTTCTCTTATCATATATCTTTGAATATGTAATTGAAATTGAATATTTCTCTTTTTTGTTCTCCATTTTGCCATTGTTATAGGGTGATGGAAATAGAAATTAATGAACACTAATCAAATTAAAAAGAGTGTAATATTTTGTTTCAGGCTGAACATGAAGTAAAATAAATTTAAATGAGATAGGAAGAGGAAGGAGGGAAAGGAAAACATCAATTTTGGATACATTTATTATCAAGTTTTTTGTTTTGGTTGAGGTAATTGAACCTTCTATGTATTTAACTTTCCAATTTGAACAAGAATTTCCCCAAATATTTTTAAGTAACCAATACAGAAAACAGGAATTATGATTGAATTAAAATATATATATATGTATTCTGACTCATAGTTTTCTTCCACTTATATTAAAAGAAAATGAGTTTTCAAAATGGAAAAAGAAAAAACTAGAATAAACTTTATTCAAAAATAGACAAATGCCTGTTGTTTGGATGCAAGTTGAAAGACTTACTTCCACAGTAAGTCTTTTTAGAAATTTCATTTTTTTAAGTCCTCCTGTACTTGTTTGTCAAATAAGTGTCATTAAAAAGAAGCATATGCTTTATTTGAAATCCTAAGTATGCTGGACACATATGGGAAGTCCATTGTCTGTTTTATTGAGCTTATCCTTTCATATGTTCATGCCATATTTCTGAACGCAGCAGGACTACATAAAATACAAGGGCTGAGTACAGGCTAATATTGAAGGCTATCATTAGTGAAAATGAAATTAATTGGGTTATGCATTATGTGCTGTTGTCTCTTACAGAAACACCGGAATGAAACAGCAGGCTTTCTTGAGAAAGGACAAAATCATGTAAACAAAGCATCAAAAACCTCACCGGGAAGCATTAAACTTCTGAAAACTAGAAAGAAATTAACTGTAATTGCCAGCCTACTGGGGAGGTTATCAGAGCCTCTTAAATACTGCCTGTACTTTTGCAAGAAAACACACTTCTTTCCCTTTGGAGATGAAGTCTACAGAACTGGCCACCCATGCCTATGCTTATCTATTGCTGGAGAATTCCCGTAGTCAGGTATTATACAGAGAGAGAAACTATAGTATTGACTGCATTTAACCCAATGTAAGATGAGTGTGTGATCACCAACTCGCGTCAGGAAAAACATGGACATAGTACTGTGCTAAGCCAGGGGCTCACTGCCTTGAGACATATGACTTCTTGTGTAATGGCTGCTGGATGCAGGCATGCTTCTGCTGTGGCTTAGGACTGCCTCCACATCACAGTGATAGCAAAGTCCAACACGCTGGGCATTCGCACGCACTTTGAGATCCACTGCTTCAGCTGTGCCATGTAAACTTGATACTTTCACTTCTATGCACTGGCTACAGACTCTCTTTTTGTGTTTTAAGCTTTAAGATTTTTAAATCCATGTTTCCTTGGGCATATTCTAATGCTTTGTGCATTGCAGCTACAATTATCCCAAGTACAGACCAATATTTTGGTGTTTCAGTTGCTTATGTATGTGTACGATTTTTGACAAAGAACTTGAGGCACATCCTTAATCTTCTCCCTCCAGAAGTGTTTTGTTTTATGTAGTCTTTGCAAGAAAGAGCCAAGTACTGAAACACAGCAAGTGCTAATCTGCACTGGGTCTATGTCTAAACAAAATGAGCTAGCTTGGACAATGCTAATGGGAGGTAGAGATCATTAAACATACCAAGAGTCCAATCATAGCTGTACAAAGGTAATTGTCACAATTTTTCTGTTGCGTTTCTATGTCTGCATAAAGGTAATTCTGTAACAATTTCAATTACACGGAAATGTAATTTCACTTTGAAATTATGTTTTCTTTTCATTTCAATTCATTAAAATTCAAATGAAGCTCCATTCATTTTCCTTTTTCTCTTCTGTAGATTTGCAAACTCATTTTGCCGTTCTCAGTTCCTTAATGTTAGCTTTCTCCCCATACACGCAGTGCTGCCATTACATTTGTTCGCAGGTGCTTTATCAGATGGATTAAAGCAGATAGATGAGCTTTCTTTCTTTCTCCCCCCTCTTAGTCTCTAAATAAGGATAAATTTCTTGCATGTAGTGAATTTCTTGTACTTCTGTGTGGGGAAAACAAATAAAAATCTTTCATAAAGTAATTATTTAGTCATACTTAGTAATTTGCACCTGAAAAATTAAGGTTCTAGACTTTTTAAATAGAAGGTAACTTGGAAAATTCATAAATCAATACAGGATGGAGTTTTCTTCCACTGAACAATAGAAAACAATTGAAATGCAAAACTAATTTTTTTTTTAAGAAACACTTTATGTCAACTTTTAGTATTGCCAGCACATTTCAAAACTTGACACTAATATTTATTCCATTTAACAATACTGTTAATGAAGTTGGTTGTATAAAGCTGTGTAAAACCTGATACTTTTGTTGCCTGTAAATTCAGGCACATGCCTCTGAAAAGATCCCAATGGTGCTCATTCTACTACATAGAGAGAAGTAATAAAGCCAACAACTTCTTTGTTCAAGGCACTTCAGACGCTACTGAGAGACAGCCATGCATGTAAGGTACATTTTCAAATATCTCAGCTGCTTTTTTTCACTGAAAGCATCTTATTCCAAGCTGAAACAGATGTGACTGATTTTCTGCTCCAGCCAGTTGAAGAGTTTTGTGTGGGGAAGCCTGGGATGAAGCTGCAGGAGGCTGGGCATTGCCACAGGCTGCCTTTTCAATGGGCTCTGGCAGGAAAAGCAGCTCTGTTGAGCTACTTCCAAATCTGCTAGAGGAAACAGCAGTGTAAGCAAAAACTTTTAGTAGAGGCTGAAGATTGATGCAAATGAGTTGGTCTTGTTGTCATTTGTTTATTTGTTTTAGCAAAGTTCTGCAAAAGAAAATGAAGAAAGTGTTTGCAGCCAGAAAGATGCCTTGACAGGTGATAACAAAGGTCTTTGGGAAGGGCCCCACCTAGAGGGGCTTGAAATGAAACAGGTGTTTCTCAGTTCTTGCTCTGTGTGGAGAAAAAAGGTGTTCATTTTTTTTTTACAATAATAATAAAAAAGGTAACTTAATTTCTTGGGTTTTTTTTTTTTTTTTGTTTGTTTGTTTGGTGGTTTTTTTTTTTGGGGGGGGGGATAGGGGGTATTTATTTATTTATTTATTTTCTCATTTGGAGAAGTTCAGAAGACCTCCAATCTGGCTTAATGAAAGGATTTGAAAGGTGGACACTACAGATGAATTTCACGTATAAATGAACACTCCTTAGAATAGAGCACTTAGCCAATAAAATCTGCCTTTTTACTGAAAACTTGAATGTATCTCCTCTACTACACTGAAAGACTTCAGTCCTGTGACCTCGCTGTGACCTTTCCTTAAAAATGTATTTAAATTAATGACTGTTAGGTTTTTGTTGTTGTTTTTCTTTATGTTCCTTTGCTTGTTTTTACTGCAGATTTGGTACTTGAGTATCAGAGACTGATCTCCTATGTACTATTTGGCTGTTAGGAAATCTTTTTAATCTTGCTGGGAATAAATTAATAATTCAATCTTTTATGAGCCAACTTTAAGGGGTATTTTTCTGACATCGCAACTTCCTTCTGAATTCTCTCCAACTGGTAAATCTTCTTGTACTGTAGTTACAAAGATGGGCACTATTGTGTTACAGTTAGACTGTAGTGCTTCTAATACTTTCAAATGTCTTTTTCCTAATCTTCCTGGGCATAATTTTCATATATTTCACATATTCTTTATCCCTTTCACCTTCATTTGCATTTCATTTGCTGTCGATTTATTGTATTTCCCATTTGTTATGATTTGGGAAGAAGGATTTGTTTTCTCACAGCGCTCGCTTACACTCATTGTAAACTTAAATAGTATTCTTTCTCTTGCATATTTAAAATGTTTTCAAATAATTCCCCTTTATCATTCGCATTTATATATCTGTATTTCTGGGGCTAGAAGATCTTTAAGGTGTCTTTCAATCTGAACCATTCTATGCTTTTCCTCCTCTAGCCTTTTACTATACTCTTTCATGGTAAAGGTTTTTCTCCTGTTTTACACTTTGAACACCTTGAGTTGTTTCTCATCCTTCTAAACTTAAGACCAACCATCATCTTTATTTTCTACTGACTATATTACAAGCTAATCTTTAGTCCCTAGATTATATTTGGAAACATATGAGGACTGAAGTAATTATTTAACTGCAAGTGATTGCTAAACATGTGCAGGAAAATGCAATAGAAATAATTTGTTAAAAATGCAAAATAGAGGGGGAGAATTAAAGGTTCTATCCACTTGTCTACAAATGTTAATAAAATTGCCAACGTGATGCCTGTTCAGAAAACAAAATCTAGGGTTGGTTGTAAGTCATTTTCATCCCCATCATTTTCAGTGACAGAAAAAAGCCTACAACAGTCCAAATTTGGTTTAGCACATACAATTTATCTCTCTACTCACACTTAATTAAACAGCATACTTTGAGGCTTGTCTAATTTTCCTGTTCCAAAACACAGACACCCACCATTGAAGTTAATGGTTTTTATTTTATTTTGCAAAGCTATTCCAGCTATGCTAAATTAGCGGGAACATTTTAATCAAAGCTTGCAATGGATCATCCCCTGCCAGTCTGGGGGGGCATTACAGCTTGGTGCATGCAGAGGGTGTGTTTGCTTGAACACATTTATGCACAGACCAACTGGTCATCTCATCGCATGAACATAGACAGACTGGTTGAACCATATTTTCTGATCATAACTATAACAAGCTTAAATTAGTATCTCAGCGTTAACTTTATTGCTTTTGTGCAGCTCACAGAATGGAATTACAACCTGAATATTTGCAAAACCATGCAGATGGCTGGCATTTGGAGAACTATAGAGTGAGCATGGGTAAAACAAAGCTTGAAATCATGGCAGCTTCTTGCCTCACAGTAGTTCCTGAACCAGAGAAACATAATTTAGATCTCAATGCATTGGACTGCTTGTATATCGTGAAACTTTACTTTATGATAATGCATTGGAATAAATTCCCTCAGTAAAATATCTAATTTTAATACTTAATATGTTGGTTGTTTTTTTTGTGAGGCTTATTATGTATTTTCCAATATTGCTTTTCAGTGATGAGTAGAAAAGATACAATAGCATTCCTTACTATAAATAAAATTGGCTTTGGTTAAGGTTTTAATAAATTAACCAAATAGCACTAAAAATCTAGCACTCTGATATTTTGGCTCTCTGGAGATGCCAGACTTACTCTTTGATATTTTTGTCATCTTTGTAAACATTGCAGCCAATTGGAAAACTGATTACATTAACACTATGAAAAAATGCATGTTTTTACACGATCCCCAGGCAGAAAACAGGTTTTGATGCACATGCATAATGCCTCAGATACCACTATGAAGAAGACAGAGCCAGGAACGCATAGGAGCACAGCGCAGTATGAGAGGCCATAGGCGTGATTCAAAAAAGGACAGTTGCCAATTGGATGTAAGGAAAACCTTTTCTCCCAGGATGACTTTAACAATTACTTATGCAGGTTTGATAATGCATGCTCTCTTCAACACCACTTAGTGGAATAGGAATCTATACAATTGGCCTTTAATATAAAATCAGGATAGATAAAACTTGCTGAAGTCCTTTGGATTGTCTCAGATCTTCCTCAAGAACTCTTTAAGAATGTTTCCTATTGCAACTCTTTCCTAACTGAGAGCTAGTCCAATTTTTTTTATTATTATCCTTAAAATCCTACTTTTTTACACTTAATTATGCTTTTCCTGCTTTTAACAAAAGCTTTTAACAGTGGAAATTTTCAGTAATTAAAACACGCTAGAAAAAATTTCCAGGTGAAATGAGATTCTATATTCTGTAGTGCATGCTTTCATTGAAAAGATTTGCACTGGATGAAAATAAAACACTAGCTTAAAATTATTTTATTTTGAATCTGCTTTTTACCACATTTTTTTTCACTACTGTCTTTATTCAGTGTTAAAAGCATTGTTTGTTATATTTTCAGTAATGTTTTCTGTATGAAAGTATTTCTCTGGGGTGAGATTATGTTCTCTGAGCAAAAACTAACAAGATTTATTCTGCCCAGGGACTTCTGATAGTGTCTTTCCTTGACCTGTCTTCTGATTTCTACGTACATCAGCAGCATCATAGGCCAGGAGCCCTCTCTTGTTCCTTGCGTGGTTCTGAGTGCTCAGTCCTCATCTTATTCATGGCAGTGACTACTCACTGTTACAGGTCAATCATCCCTAAGAACAACAACAAAATCTCATTCAAAGCTGATGGATCAGACACTGGAAGAGCAGAAATCTATCCTGACCTTGTAGCAGACTTGTATGCTGCACAGCTAATGACAGCAAACTTCACAATGTAGGTGAACAGGGTATGCAGTCCTTAGCTCAGAACTGTAGGACTCCTCATTGTGGTGCTGTTTGGAACAGCTGCTTCTTGTCTTCATCTATGCTGTCAAAATGGGGTTATCAAAGACTGTTTTTACACACACACTGAAGTGTCTGTGCTGGGTCTGACTGGGCTAGAGCAGTAGACACAGCCAGATAAACAAAACAGACCAAGGGGTCAGTGTTGATGCCAAACAGCATGATGTTCAGCAATAAAAACTGCATTAGAAGAAAAAGGGGGTGTCGACTTGGGGTATCTAAGGTGACTTGCTTGCTGGCTGGGCACTGATCTGCCTTGGAGCTGCTGTGTTGACCTTTGCATCATTTATTTTTTTGCCCTGTGTCACTTATTAAATGGTCTTTGTCTTGACACATGAGTTTTGGTACTTGTTCTTCCCATTCTCTCCTGACCCTTTGTGGAGAGAGAGGAAGTAGCTGCAAGCTTAGGTTACATTTTGATTAATTTTTAAGAAATATTCTGAAAGAAAACTAATCAGAAGTGGTTACTATCACAGATCTAATCACTTTTCCACTACAAGGTGAATTTATTTGATCTCAGTTTCTCTAATATAATGAATACTATACCATATGTTTCCTTTCTTTCTATAATGCAAAGGAGAGCATAATACTTTTTCTTACAAAACAAGAAATGCTTTGTGCCTGTTTGTATGGGAACTGCTGAGTCACGGCCTGAACCTCTGATTAATCACCTGAGGTGAGCCTTGAGTCAGCCAGAGGAGCACAGGTGAAGGCAATTCACCTGTGCTGCCTTAAGGGGTGGAGCCAGGCTCCACCCCTCCTGGACCTATTTAAGAGCTGGCTACCAGAGGGGAAGGATCTCTTCTGGAGATCCTCCTCTTTTGGTATCTTCTAGTGAGCTCAACCCAAGGGTAAGCTCTTCTACTTATTCTCTTTTGTGATCCTTGTTTGCTTTTGCCTTACTCTTTTGATTATATTGCAATTATAACATCTTGGTTATACACTGTTACAGACATAATGCTAGAAGACAAGATGATCCTGTAAACAATAAAGGATTTGTACTCACCACAGTATGATTTTGAGGCATCTACCTTAAGCATTGTGAGGTATTCTCTATGAGACACATGCTCACCTCTGCCTTTGTACTCGGGCACAGTTACAGGACTTGTATTCAGGTCTGTAGAAATATCAGATATTAAATATTCTACTACCTAATGCACGGGAGTTGGGGAGAAAAATATGCTTAATAGTTTTAGTCCTTTCATTTATCGCTACTCTTCTGTGATAAGAGCTGAGAATTAACTCAATGTTTACTAGACACGTTATGTAAGAGAACAGTGCAAAACATTGTATGCAAAACAAGATTTGTAGTGTAGGCGTTTGTGATACAATATCACACAATTTCCAGTATCAGAGCTACACAGAAAATTAATGAATGCTGATTAATTTTTTTTTTTTTTTTCTAACATCATTCTCCAAACACCAGTTTTGGCTTCCCAAGTAAATAATAACAGCTGTGAGTCTATCTGGGAGCCCAGTTGGCTTGGATGAGATTGTTAGATGCCAAAATGAAGGGTATGTTTTGTTCCCAGTGATCTTGGGTCTTTTCTTTGCTCTTTGCCAGTTGCTAATAGGGAAAAAGCTGAAAATGTGGAATGATTTTGGATCTAATACAATGCTATGTTTCAATCATGTTTTTCTAGTAAGAAGAGAGACAATTTCTCCTCTCTGCCCTAAGATCTCTGATAAGTTATTCTCTTAAAATGCAGGGGCAGAGTTTCATTGTAAACAGTTTCACGGGAAAAGAAGCATTTCAGTGGAATTCCTCTGAAAAAAGGATGTTGCAATATATTTACTCAAAATGTGCTTCAAATTAAGGTTGTATCAATATTAATCAATATGACTAAGTCAACTTCGGTAGTTCACTCACACTGTCTCCCAAAAGGTCGATTAGATTCATCTAGCCAAGTATCCAACACAGCTGGCTCCTTAGAGCCGTAGTCTTTCCTTCTGGTTGAGCTACAGGAGGATATGATGTGGAATGAAAATAAAGGTAGTTAGTATTGGAAATTTCTGTGAAATTGAACTTCCATTTCTTCAGTCACTCATGGATTTCCCTCTGATCGCATTCTGAGAGAGTGAATAAGTTGATCAAATTACATAGCTGAATCTCAAGCAGTGAAAAAAACGAAGTGAAAATCAGCATATTGAAAATAAGGTACCAGAACTGAGTCTGTTCTTCCATGCAGGATTTCCAATTCCTTGAAACTTCAGATGCCGAATTATGCTCTGACTTCTAAGTACAGTTATTTGCTTGTTTCTTTCAATGACAAGACTAGAGTGAGCTGCTTCCCAATGCGATCCTTGATCCTGTCCTACTGTCTTATTTATATACGGTGAACTGGAAGGGGAAATTAATGGCTGATAAGTAAACCACTCATGAAAAAAGGGCTACTTTTAACATGTCTCTTTTCCCTGTTTAACACACCATTCCACAATCCATTGTAGTTGTGAAGCTGAAGCAGTAATACTGGAGCAGTAACTGATAGGGCTTTTCAAAGCAATGTAAGTCTAAACATATGACTTTTTTTTTTCCTGTCATGATGATCTGGGTACCAGTGCTTGTGAGGCTGCTTAACCTTTCTGAAACAGTCCTTGAGGGCTGTGAGCTATTTAATAAGATGTTAGTGTGAAAGTTACAAGTGCAAATTGCTTCATCATTTCTTATCCCAGTAGAAGCAGCCAGCATAAACTATCCCCTGATCTGAGCGTTTGGAAATCACATTAAATGTTCCACATAATTATCAAAAATTTCCTAGGTGTCTGTTCCCTTACTGTACTTCTACCCACATTTCTCATACACAACTTTCTTTTTTAGAAAAAAAGAAAAAGAGAAAAGACATCTCAGTAGTTTGCTTTCCATATCTTTAGTAAAAAAGATGTTAATATTGTTGACATTGATTTCTCTACTAAGCACGTTTTTGGACAAATATTATGGTTGAATAGATATTGTTCCACCCTGAATTTACAGAAATAAATAATAACCCCATGAGATGTTTTTAACGCCTTAATTTTCTGTTGCTTGATACAATATTTTGCCTTTGTTTAGTTTTGGCAGCTTCTCTGTAGGTTTTGTTTTTCCTACTGTTTGATACAATTATTGAAATGTCTCTAAGACTGCATATTTCAAACTACCAGCAACATCCTGGCACCAAGTAAAAGATGGAGAAAGAAGCTAAGCTAGTTCCTTTCTGCTTCTACTAACTTGAAGCTATACAATCCCCACAAGCTCACCAGACATATGAGTGGACACCCAGAAAACATATGAGTATGTCACTAGTTAGCTCATTGTCATGACAACATATTTTTATTAAAAATGTAGAAGCTCTTTTTAATCAACTAGTCTTAATCAACTGCTCCCTCTTTTGACATCTCTAAACAATTTGAGCATGGCTTTCAGCACTAAGAAGTTGTTCTCCACTGATCTGAGCCTTGTCTACATTTAGCAATAGCAGAATGAATATCTGGAGTGAAGACAAAGCATGCTTGTAAAAGGATTTTGCATGGAACATGAAAAATGAAGTTCCCCATCATTCTAGGTATTCCACTAGCTCAAGCAATTTTTTCAACTTTTATTCATAACTCCCATTAGCTTTTTATGTCAAGACTTTGGCTCTAATTAGAGAACCTGCCTTTACTTCATATACCCACATGACATTTTTTTGTTTTTCCATTACTGTGGTCTCATCCCCCACAGGACTGCTACTTTCAGAAGCCTGAGCTGTTCTTAGCTGCTACTGTTTTGTTATAGGCTTGTTTGGGTTAACAACCACTTATTGCTAATATAAATCTAGCTTGTGGTGTAGCTTCATTGCTGAGCACCTGGCTTGGAACAAGGGTTTTATATGCTAGACCACAAGCAGCTGTCTTGGTTTAAATAGATGTTTTACATGCTAATTCACAGATCCTGAAATTTGCTTTACCATATTTGCTAAACTATAATGCAAGTGGTTAGAACTGTGGATGTAGTTTGTCTCTAAATCTAGAAACAGTCTTTCATTTTAATGGTGTAATTTTCAATAATGTCTATTTATGAAAACCAACTAAACAAACACTGGTGTTCTATGATCAGACATCCCACTTCCATTGATCTTCATGATCTGGTCAGAATCCATTTTTTATACACAAGTTGGAGAGAAGCCTGATTTCTTTTTGCACAGTTTACTTTTCTTCCACCACTCAGAATATGATTTGAGAATGAGACAGCATTTCCTATTTTCAGAGCAAATTTATTTAAACAAATGCAGACATTTTCTGCTGCTTAATTCCTTAATAAATGATTTGGCTTTATTACTGCTATCTAGTAAAGGATGTGCAATGACCAACACAAATACTACTCTTTAATGTGATTTATTTTGTATATGCTTAGATTTTTTTCACCTAGATTTTCTTTTTAGCTAATTCAAATGAGTAGTTCTATAAATTCTGCCATCACCAACACAACCATAACAATTAAAACCTTTATTTGAGAACACTGGAGGGCTGCGAAAGACTTTCATATTTTTTTCTAGGTTACACAGTACTGAAAGAATATTTAATTTCAAACAGCAAATCCTACAGGAGGAGCAAAGTAGTCATATGGTTTTAAAAGTAATCTGTAAATTGAATTTTGAGGAAGCAGGAAGATCACTGTTTTTCTAGCCTTCAATGCGGACAGCTGGAGAGGGTGACTGGTGTAAGGGAAGTGTTAGGTCACAGCTTGAACTGGTGATTGAGCAACTGGTGAAGGGGTGTGGATGGCCCAGGAGCACAGGTAAATTGTTTGCACCTGTGCTCCTCAGATGACCAGAAGGGATGGACACAGGGTGGAATCACACTGGGCTCACATACTCCTCTCACTAAGGAGAGCGTATTTCTTGAGCCTAAGCAGCTCCCTGAGAGGGGATGCTGCAGGCCTTGTGAGGACTTTTAACCAGGTGGGTGTGTTTTTCTGTATACGATTGGTCTGTGAATACTTTACGTGGTATCACTAAGAAATTACCAGAAATAGTTCAGCTTCTTCATAAGCAGAACAGCTGATAAGACTCAAATTCTGAGAGCATTTTTGAGCAACAGAACCAGCTAGCATAACTTTATAACTTGACAGAGTATAGCATTGCTGGTCAAACTTCTCTTCCATGGGGAAATGACTGGCTCTGTGAATAAAGAAAAAACAGTGAATTTATCTTATGCTGACTTTGGCAGGGCTTTCAAAAATCCTCTGGTATGGTAACCTTATAGACAAGCTGCAGGGAGAGTGTGTAGATGGATGTATGTTAAGACTGATGAAAAATTAACTGGGTTAGAAGGCTCAAAATATAGTTTTTGGCTTGCAGCCCAGTTGTGGCTTGTGACAAATTCCTTCCCCCAGAATTCTGGAGTAGGCAAAGCGGATCTCCACTTATGACCTGAATGATGAGATGTATACAGTGAGCTTGCAGGTTATACCAAATTGAAGGGAGCAGGCAATATGCTGGCAGAAGCATCTGCCTGTCAGAGGAACTTTGTCAGTCTTAAGGAACAGGCTAGGAGAAATCATGGGAAGGTCAGCAGTGATAAAAGGGAATTCAAACTTGTGGGATGAAATAATTGCATGTGGCAGTAAAGGCTGGGCTCTGGCTGATGCAGCAGCCCTAGAGAAACTACCCTATGATTCTGGTTGAGAACAAGTTGGGTGAGGTTACAGTACCCCTGTGTTACTGATATAAATGCATCAGCAAGAGTCTATTGAAAGGTCAAGAGAATGATTATTCCCTTCCAGTAAGCATCTCAGAGTGAGTTTGACCTATCATGTCTTTGTCTGGACCCTCTCACTTTCCAGTGTGAAAGAAAGATCAAGAAACTGGAGGACATCCAGCAGAAAGGCTCTGAGATGGTTAGGGGGCTTTAGTATAAAATATGAGGAGGTACTAGAGAAAGTGGCTTAGTTCAGCATGGAAAAGAAGAGATTAACAATGAAGGAAAAAAGCTCTGTAGGCCCCTTTTGTGTGTAAAAGTAGGCTATAAAAGACTTACTCAAGCTTCTCTGCAAGGTCTATACAATGAGAAACAAAAGGAATAAGCTGCAGCAGGGGAAATGTTGACTGTTTAAAATAAATATCAAAGCTAGAGTGGTTAAGCTCTGAGATGTACTGACCAAAGGTGTTTTGAAATCCATCCTTGAAGGCTTCAGACGTTGACAAGACAAGGCCTTGAGCAACCTTGTACAACACTAAAATGGATCCTGTAAGAGGTAGGCTAGGGAAGTGGGAACTGTTTGGTCTCCTGAAATCCCTTCTAAGCTAAGTTATCCTGTAAATCTATGATCAGTTTAAGCAGAGACGACTTCTGTTTTATCCCAGGAGAATAATAAATGGCTACACACAGTCAAACTGATAAGGTCAATGAAAGCAATAAGTGCCTTCTCAGAACTACTGAAAATGGATTCAACACTGCCTTCAGCTAAGGTATGACTTAACTACTTGATGCCAATCATTGACAAGTGACGTGTTTTGGCAGTGTTGATTTATCAGTTAAATATATCAGTCACAGAAGTGATACTTGTTCAGTTTGAGTGATGCTTGCCTGAGCCATCCCTTTAGGCATGCCTTACTACTAACCCACATACTATGCTTGTAGTTAGTCTATCTCAGACTTAAGCAGTTTTGTGCATGGGTTATGTGCACAAAATGTTCAAAATGGGCTGTTTGTGTATTTCCATATCTTGTGAACCCTCCATCTTCTGTAAATTTTAACAAGACAGAGAAAAGAGAGGAGAGCTGGAATGGTATCTCAGTTCATTTAACTGAAAGAGGACTGGTAGGCTATTCCCACCGTCAAAAATACAGCATCCTGGAATCCATTTCTATGCACTTGTATAACTTCACAAATTTTTTTTTTTTTTTTGAACAGTTTCTTTTATATCTACTCTATTTCTTCTTCTTCCCTTTGACACATGAATGTTTTGCCACTTTGTTGGCTGCTTTTTTTTTTTTTTTTTTTTTAACTATTGACTGTTTTTATTTTGCTCTTCTGCAGAAATCTACTTTTACTCACCTATTATTATTGCTTGCTTTATTGCTGGTAACAGGAACTTGCCAATCAAAATATCTTGAGAGACTACAGAGATTTGCTGTATGTTAATTCATAAGCAAAGTACCTATTTTAATCTAGCTTTCTAAGTCTTTTATGGTGAGACTGCCATTAAGGCAAATATTAGGTTTTCTTTCCTTACATACACAATGCAACGTGGATGAAAAACTACAAGACAAGAACTTAAAAGCAGATATCTTACTAGCATAGGCTCACTCTACTCAAAAGCAGTGTCTTTCATAAATACCCAGAGTTTAAGCAAAAACTCTACTGTCAGTGTAGAATTCAGACTCAGGATAATATTTCACCATATGTGACAGGTGAAGGCTAGGCTTTTGTAGATTCTGTAATAGAAACTTCTGTACTGCAAAGTATCTAACTCCATAAATATTATCAGCGGCTTATCAACAGTGATAACACAATCTTACTGAATATATTTCCAGTTATGCTTTACTTTAAAAAGAGTTCTGCTGCAATCTTTCGCTGTCATCTAGTGTCCAAAGAAACTTTCTGCACTGTTGGGTGTTTACACAGAAGAATGAAATGCTATTTTTTCCTAATCTAATTTTTCCCAAACACAAGCAACAAAACAAAAAAAAAAATCAAACTACCAATAATCCCTGGACTAATTGCTGAAGTTATATCTAAAATTTGAATATTTTCTTCTCTCTCCATAGTTAATCAGATATGAACTTATCAGCTAAACATTGGCCAGTGAGGAAATAAGAAATGGAGAAGAAACCCACAGCTTTGAAAAATGGCAGTATTGCAAATGATGGTTGAAGGAAAGGATACTTACTGCAAAGGTCCCATTTGTATCTGAGCTTGAAGGGAAATGGAAGAATGTGGGCTAGAAAAAGGCACCATCGAAGTATCTCAGTACAATCAAGCAGGAGAGATACGTAAATCTAGTGGGGAAAAATATTAAGGCGTTATTAAAAATCAAACAAAATTTAACAACAAAGAACTGAAAGCTCATGTAAAACTCTTATTTTACTTAAATGTGTACTTGCCACAATCATGTGATCAAACTCAGGTTTCATTTCACAACACTCACATAGCACACAAGATATTCTGAGAAAAGTGTAGGGTTGTGCTTACTTGTCCATAAGGAAACAGGATTAAAATAAGCTTCGATACCCTGAGATGTCGTTAATGTATTTATCTCCTTTGGAATTAGCCTCTAGTTATGGCACCAGACTGTGAAATGACAGACGTAACTCAGGTCATTCAAAGCCAAGATATCTATTCTTGAATGTAAGGTTGCTGCCAAATGCATATTGTCTATTTACTTTGTAAATATAGCAAAATATATTGTAGTTAAATAACCTCTAGTGACATAAGGGTAATTAATTAGCAAAAAACATATTAATAGAAGGCAGATGGAAAAAAAAAAAGTAAGGATTTGTCTTTTTTTAAAAAATACCTTTTATGTATGCAAATATATAACTCAGATATGTAATCAATCTTAATTGTGCCATTTTATAATCTTGTAAGGATATAAAGTTGTTAAACTAAACTTTTGATGTCTACAAATCAGATTCAAGTTGCTTCAGAATGCAAAATAAATAAATCAGCATCTTACATTTGATCTAAACTAGAGTGGATAAATGTTGCAATGACTTAAATGTTTATGATGAGCAGGTCCATATTCATCTGCTCGTCCTCATAACATGGCTGCAATATTCTCAGTTGAAGCGATTTCAGTGTTCATAAAATTCAAAAGTTAAAAAAAATAAGCCTCTTAAGAACATACTTTAAAGTATTTATTTGGAAGTTAGTGCAAGCAAAAATAAACTTGCTGTTCTCAGATAAGGCAGATGCAGATTTTCAGCAGGTAAGGGAAATAAAAGCTTTAACCTGCTCAACAGCACTTTTCTCAACCTTTAAGCACTCTTCCTGAATTTATCAAGATGTAAACAACCAGCAGTGTTTATAGATTTCTGGCTAATGAATAAGATGAATATAAAAGACTAAAAGTCTCACCATGCCCTTCAGAGAGCTCCATATGGCAAATGCAAACAACATTTGGAAACCGACAAAATCACACATCCGTGTGCCTTATTTATTATCCTGTCTATTGCCTTACCAAGTAACTAGTGAAATTCAAATAGCTTGGAGTTCTGAAAGTGTTTTAATGCATTTTCTATAAAGAAAACAAGTAATTCTATAAATCTGAATAGCAGTTTATTTGCTCTAAAATACCATGCCAGAGATGTCTATCCCATATAAAATACTGCTTTAAAAAAAAGAAATTGTTCAAAGATTTTTTTCATTATAAAATAGTTATTTTTGATCTTTCAATATAGTAATTTTGAAGTAGAACATAACCCTGGAACTGTGCAATACAACCTTAGTATTTTGTGAAATTATGTCTCTGTTTATCTAGATACATCTATCTATGTACTGATAGTAAAACATTTTGAGGTAATGCTATATTAGACCTCTGAACTTTTTGGTTTTTTTGTTAGAATATTAGAAATATTCAAGGATATGCCCTTTTGCATATAGTAAATGACTTTCAGCCAACTTTGTACTCACTGGACTGTAAAAGAAACAAAAGATAAAAGTCTTTCCTGAAATGCTGCCTGAGCAGCATTCTACATGCTAGACACAACTCAGTAGTAATTCCTAATATTTAACTTCAGTGAAAAATACTAAAACAGAAAATTAATTCTTGCTAGATTAGATCGTGGAAAAAAACAACTAAGAAATACAAAATACACGTAGGGCTAACATGCAGGTTGTTAGACCACTTTGTTGGTTTTAACATATACATTCCTTTGTCTGCTCTGGGATTGCTGTCCTACTCTATTTCCTAAGAATATACATATAATTTAAAAAATTCAAAAAAGGAGGTGCAAAAACTTACAAAACCATGCATAGAGAGAGGACTGGTTCCCAAATATACTTCACAATTTGTACGTTTCAAGCTCTCCAGCTTTCAGAGCAAAACCTTTCTTTCAGCTAGAAAAAAAAAATGTGAAGACTAATGATGTCCCCTAGTGTTGCTTTTTCAGAACTACAGTACAGTGTTGCCACAAGTAAACCACAGCATCCATGAAATAGGTAATTCTAGAATGTATTATTCAAGTGAGAGGCTAATGTACTTCATACTGTTGCTGGCTGTGCATCCTATAGACCGTCTGTAGGGAAAGGACTGAGCAGCAGTGCTTTCTAAGACAAACTTCATGCAAGGATAATGCTGTTACTGTGCCTACACAAATACTCCTGTTGCATATTGGCTTCAGCAAGTATAAGCCTGGACAGAATAAACTTAGAAACATAGACATGGTTAGAACAAGATGTAAATCAATTGCTCATTTGGGTTTGAGAAAGAACACAACACTTTTCTTTGGTAACACCACAGGTGTACCAAGAATCACTGGCCTAAGCCCTGTAGCTCAGACCTTGCTGCTAGAGCTATGCATGTATTTGATAAGTGGGATCGATTTATTTCTGCTAAATATCAAAAATACATATTGCTTCAGATAAATAAGAAAAAATGTCTGTACGGACAAACTGCCACAGCAGGATGGCTTAAAAACATGAACATCCCCTGGTGCATCTCATGAGAGGACTCCAGAGGGCTTCATAAATACAGCTAGAGAGTAATGACTAAATAATTTCACCAGGTTCTTCCAGCATTTGGTGTGGTCATCTGACACTGAGGAGTGCAAAGTCTTTCACACTAATTCCACTTACGGATCTGGCTTCCTCTCACTTGTGTCTCACTTTTCTTCTTCTGTCTTTCTAATTATGTTAAGCACACTGCTGAGCTTACTCCTTAGATCTGCAAGAGTGTTCTGTGATTTCCTTTAATTGCCTCCATTTAATTGCTACTTCCTGTGTCAACACAGATGTACTTGTTTTTTTTGGAGTGTGCCTGAGAAATACTCTAACCACTCTATACTGCAATTGGAGATTATTTTTATTGTAATGCTATCATTAGGAAAAAAGTAACCGTAAAGCTTACGGTTAAAGGTTCTCCCCCTCTGTCTTTCAAAAATACTAAGCAAGCTGGGAAAAACAAACAGACAAACCTTCTTCTGCAGACAAATCTAGTTTAACTAATTCATGAATTTAAACTTATGGCTGTTTAGTGACCACCAGCAATGTTTGTCTCACATTCAGAGTGGGTGTACTTTGGTCAGATAAGAGGATGTATGTAAACCTATTGCATCCTTTCACCTAAATTTCCAAAGGTAAAATTAATGAGCAGAACTGATCTGAAAAGGTAAGTTCAAAGATAAACGTGGATGAAACGGGGTGTTCTTCCAGAGGGTTTATAAAGCAGAACAGAATCCCCAACATCATAATCTAGTGAAAGCTAGCACTAAGAGCCTATCCAGATTCAATACTTATATGAAAGAAGGAACTAAAAAATTAAACAGCTGCAACAACAAAGATAACCAGTATCATGTCAGCTCAAAAGGAAAGGGAAATAGATAACAGCAAAGTGACCTGGAAGTAACAAAACATCAGAAAGTGGAAAGCTGAAGTGCATAGCCATTCGAGGCAGATGTCAATTACACTTTTGTTCCCCAAATCCTACAGCTAACACTCAGCTTACAACAAGCTGCTGAACATCTAATGACATAAAAGTTCTCTACTAGACCCTTGCTATGGATTAATAATTTCGGTGAGTAACTCCAGGTATCTTTACCTGGAAAAAGCAGGAAAACTTCAGAAGACTAAAATGTAGAGTTCTAAGGCTAAGGCAATGTTTGAAATGACAAATGGATAAAACTAGTTAATCTATAGTTTGATGTGCCACCTACACCACAGTTTTCATCAAAATGCTAACAGCTCAATTCAGTGAAGACATCAGAATCAAACAACACCACTGATCCTTCTCTGAATGGTTCCATGAAAATGGAGCCATACCAGTAAGACTTCATTGACTCAGGTTATGTATTAGATGAAACGACAGGCTACTTGCAGAAACTTGTACCTTCACAGTTAAATCATGAACATGCAAAACACTATGCACAAATCTCATTTTGCATGTATGCATAAAAAGAGCAAAAACCTAAACCAGTCTTCAAGACAAGAATCCTATTCACAATTTTGATGGTGGTTAGATTACACTTTTAACATATTTTTCTTATTCTCCTACAGAGCAAATTCCAAAGCTGCAAAGCTCTGAAAGAGGATTCTGCCAGAACCCACGCCTGATCTCATCAATGAATATAAAAAACCTCCTCAGAATGAGTAATGAATGCAAGTGCACTCGGAACAGTCAGATTTTTTTAAAGTGATTTAAAACTTAGCTTAAATTAGTGTACTCCTACAGAATAATTTAAATGCGTAATTAAGAACGTTTGATAGGTACAGCCTCTTTTGGAGATGCAGAGAATAATCTTTCTACTTTATTCCATTAACTGAGGTCAATGACTAATTCACTGAATTGAGACTCTGAAAGCTAGAAGAAAATGATTGTTTTGTTTCCACTTCATTCAGGAATAAAAATGAAAGAAAAAAAAAAAGAAAGCACTGAATGCTATAGCTTGCCAGGGCAAGGAAGAAAAGTAAATTCAATATGTCAATAAATAGTATTTTCTTTTCACAATCCATCTTCATATAGGCACAAAGTGAGTAGTATATATTTAGTTTAAGGATTCTATTAACTTAAATATAATTAATAAAATGTATTAAAGGAAGAGTTTCTGCATCTTAAATTTCAAGTTTATGTTAATAGAAAGCTTGTGGGTGGAGGGAGTTTGTAGGCTAATATAAAAGGGGATATGATTATTTTTTTTAACAAAAAAGAAAGGAAAAAACACAAGTTCCTAAATTGCTGACTTAGATCATATGTAATTATACTTTTTCTAGCTTTTGAAAAGATAGACTACACATTAAAATCTAAATATGGAAGGAGTGGACATAGTCCAGAAGTGTACAAGTCTGTCTCAGGGCAGTCTCTGATGAAGGATCTTGCTGCAGGTAGTGTGCTGGGAGCTGGGGTGACTTATGGCCTGGGTTTTCAGATGGGTACACCCCAAAATTCTGTCTCAGGTCAATTCTGCCTCTTGAATCTCCTTTTCTGTGCTGTTCCAGGGGATACAGTGAGAAGTAAAGCTCACTGCAGGGGCTGTGATGAGCTGCAGCCTCATAGGTAAGCCTACACCCCTTAGCTTACGAATTATTTCTCTGTTGTTACTGATCCAGGACAGTAACTGACACAAATCATGTACGGATGTGAACAGGAAGACCATTAAGTTTTTTGAACACTGTTCTGCAAACGTGGACAACATATCTTGTGCCATAGCTGTAAAATGAAAACAACAAACAAACAAAAAAGTTTTCTAGAAACATGGGCCAAATGAACTCCTGCATAATTTCTTCAATCCAAATATCTGCTTATATAAACTTCCTTGTTTATAGGAATTAGACAACATTTAAAACTGTAAATGTATAATGTAAATGTGACTTAAGTGCTTATATACATGTGTGCATAAAGCTGCTACAAATTAAAAAAAAAAAAAAAAAAGTCAGTTCTATTCACAATAGCATGAAATACTTAGTAATGCTAATACAACAGTGTCTTTTATATAATTGCATATAGCATTACTGCTGTTCTTTTAGTGCATTACTTCCTCAGCCTTGCTGTGTTCAGCATCCCCTGCGTGTTGTGAAGAGGTGGTGGGAAAGTTCAGCCTGTGTCCCTTTCAGAGCTCCTCTTTTTTACCACTTCTGAAAGTATGTCCATTCTGACTATTTCATCTGAGTTTTAAATATCATTTGCGCATTACTTCTTGGGACCAAAACCTAATCTCATGACCTAGATGTTAAATTGAAGCCAACTGTTCCCTCGTGCACAAACCTTGGGCAATAAACTCATAAAATCGTGTTACTCACTTATGAATTCAAAATGTGTGTAGAAAGAATTACAGAAACATACTGGGAAGAGTCACATGATGTTCAAATTACTGGTTAGGAATGATCCATAAAAGGGCCCAGAGGGAGTGGCATGCTTTCAAAAATGGCATCAGCTGCTCCTGAGTCATTGACCATTCAAAAACAAATTACTGAGAGCTTACAGACCAGTCAGTGCTCTGGTTAAAAAAAAAAACAAAAAAACTAGTGACCAATCTGGATGTGACACTGTGCCCTTAGTCCACAGTGACAGAGCTCCCAACTCACTTGCCCTTGTAGAGCAGCCCATTCGTTTTGCTACCCAACTACAGCCACACAAACACAAGGCTGAGGAAATGGATCCCTTGATACACCCAATGTAGCACCCAAATTAAAAGCACATAGTGAAAACCTCTTTCAACTTCCAACTTCTGATCCATCCAACTTCTGATCTATTTTACAGAATGTGAAAAAAAATGCATGGGTGACAGTATATGTTGAAAGAACAATAACCTAAACATGGCACAGTGCTTTGAAATGTGAAGAATTATCTCCTTTCCTTTGATATATCCTGGAACAAAATAACATTCATAAAATATTTCTTTTCAGGGCACATGTACTAGATAAAATGTTAAACTTTTGTTTGTTATTGTTCAGACAGTCTCAGAAAAAAAAGCCCTGTAATTAGTTGCTTGACACAAAGTCTCTTGGATTGCTTTGAGAGGAAGCAACATAATGAAATGTTACAAGAACAAGCCAGATCAACCTGCTCTGCTGGCAGCTCTTTGCTGACTCCTGTTTCTCCTTCAGTCCTTCCTGAACTGTGCTGAAATCAAGCTGTCCTGCACGTGCTGCCCAAAACCAAACAGTGCCTCAGTGCCCAGAGCCCTGATTCCTTAATGCAATTGCTGAAAGCCTGAATTGCAGAGGTTGTCAGAAAACTACCAGGCCTAGTGGCACTGCAGCCTGTGTTGGAATACCTGCTATCAGCTTCTCCTATTGATGTGCAACAGGTCACCTCAGTATTATCTCCTTGGCCAGACAACTTTAATGAGCCTCCCTGGTACTTTAACTAACTGCCTGAAAGGAGGTTGTGGCAAGGTGGGTGTCAGACTCTTCTCCCAGGTAACAATGACAGAATGAGAGGGAACAGTCTTAAATAGCACAAGGAGAGGTTCAGGTGGGATATTAGGAAAAATTTCTATACATTTCAAAGTTGTTTTTTAACTTTGGTTTGTCCCCACTTAGAGTATGGACAGTGCTTGTTTTGTGAAGCTTTTCATGTTACAGATCACCCCATTGCATTCAAAGACTTTATGAAGGGGAAGAACATTTTTGGTGATACAGAAAGCAGAAGTTAACATCTGTAGAACTGGAGCTTGATCACTGGGATTAAATTAAATCTGCCTTGAATTGCTGTTAGAAACTTGTATGGTATTTCCCATTAAAATCAGTCTGCTCCTCTCAGTACCATTCTCAACTCCATTTACTGCTGTACTCTGAGATGAAAACACCATCTTTCAGGATGTGGGTAACTACACCATGCTTCCCAACAGGATGCAGAAGCCAGAGAGTGCTCATCTATCTGGTGCCATAAGGCACCCGGTGACACTGCGGCCTTGTTGCTTTCAACATCCCACAGCAGCAATGTTTTCCAAGTACAAACACCTGGCTGCACAGGCTGTGGGTGCTCAGAGCTGTCTGTAACAGCACAGGCAGACAGGCAGCTCTTCAACCCAGCAGCAGGAACTTCTGAGGGCTCCCGTGGGAGCCAGAAACCTGTCCCAGCTATTGAGAATGGGTGTCTTACAAGCTGATGAACTAAAAGCAAAAGAAGTTAGGTGTAGGGCTGTGCATGTGAGTCCAAGAGAAAATCTCAAGACTGAATTTTGTATATAGCCAATCTAGTTATTGTACTAAATGCGCTTGTCCTGCATGCTGAAAATGAGGTGTCATGTGCTCCCCTCTGCATTCCCCTTATGTGTTTGCCTCATAGGCTGGCTGCAGGATTGCACTTTGAATTCTGCTGTGCCATGACCTGCTGCTTATACTGTATGGAAGAGGTGCCCAATCTTTTGGCTTACTTGGGCCACACTGAGTGAACAGAAATTGTCTTGGGACACAAACACAAAGGTTGCTCCAAAAGTAATGCCTCTTGTGTTTCCATGGAACTGCAACTGATTCAAAGAGCACAATAGCACTATTTGATAGAGCAAATTCTCAGCTACAAAACACTTTTTCAACATAGTCACCACCATTAGCTGTGCATTTTCACCAGCAGTGAACAAGAGCGTGCTGCCGCACTCATAAAAATCTGCACCAGTGGACATGACCCACCCTTGCTGTCACTCCTGCTGAAATACACCACCCACCATCTTACTGTGCTCACATCCACTGTTTCATCTCCATAAATGTTCACAAGTGTTGAATGGCAGAGGCTGCCATTTTTTCCACATGGAGGAATTCAGTTCCACACCTTTGCTTCATCTGCCAGTACTTCCATGTCAGATGCCATTTTGTCAGTGCTCCTTCACTGCCATCTGTCAGACAGCAACAACATATAATGGACTGTTGGTGGGAATGTTCAACCTGTACTACCATACCACCAGCATCTGCCTCTAACATTGTGGGCCAAGAAAATAAAACAGCAGGCATTACTTTCACAGCAGCCCTCATAAAATATATACTGTAGTTCATGTACATAGGTAACAAAAATTATTTTAATCTTTAGCATTTTTAATTAAAACAAAACAAAGCAAAAAAGACTAACAAAAACACAGAACTAGTGGGATATGTGACCCTGTTGTTGTGAAACTACCACATCAGTCTAGTTCAACGGCAGCGGCTGCAATTCTTAGTGAGCTCTCAAGGTGCTTGTCAGAGATTTTAGATGAAATTTTACTCCTCCTGTACTTCATCCTTGAAAACAATTGTTCACAAATGTGTGATGACATGAATAACATATGACTGTGAAGCGAGGATACTTTTTCTCTGGTAAGAGAGGGCTTATAAAATTAAAGAGACATGGTCAGATTTTTAAGTAGAGCATCTGATTGGAACTCTATATGGTGCATTAGAAAATTCTCATGTAATGTATTTATGTCCACTGAAGTTGCAAATATACCCCAAAAAAAGATTTTTTGCCGTCTTGAAACCTGTTCTCAAATTCTTTTATCAAAATGGAAAGCAAGACTGCAGAGTGTTTGCTGCTCACAGGGCTGCGTTTAGCCAATGAATGCATAAAATTATTAGCTATAACTTGAGTGGTACTGCACTGTGCCCTCCCTGTGCCCTGGTTCCAGCTCAGACAGCGTTAATAGTGCACTGACTTTTGGCTGCTGCAGGACAGTGGGTGCTTTCCCAGGGTCGGGCCCGCATTGCCTGCTGTATGGTAAAGCAGTGTTGCAGAATGCGTGACCCGGCCACGTGTTGCACTTTAAGGGAATACTATGCAGAACACCCCTAAAACCCACATGCAGTTCAGAGCGAACCTTCCTCACACCTCTCTAATCTGCTCTCACGTGGCTAAAACTCCACGAGGAAGCCTGAAGTAAAAGAGAAACCACAAAGCAACGTGTGCAAAGTTCATTTTCGATTTCTCAGGACAGGCACGAGAGGCCGAATCGCGGAGCAGTCTCACGGCAGGCTGTATCAAAGTCCTTCCGAGCCCCCAGGGGCCTCAGCGCTTCCCTACGACCCCCGCGGGGAGGAAGCGCCAGGTCAGCAAGGTGAGCGCACCCTTCAGCTAGGGAAGAGTCGGTCCGAACGGAATACAACCTCCCGCGTCGCAACCCGCAATGGAGAGAGCTAAATCCGGACGGACCACCGGCACCCCTTACCCTCCCACAGCCCGGGAAACGGCTTTCGCCAGCACCGCCGCTTCCGCCCCACGGTTCCTCCTCCGGGCCGCCCTCTCCCGGCATGCGCCGGCGCCGGAAGCCGCTGACGACAATAACAAACATCGGCGGCGGCTGCGCCTGGGCTCCCCGGCCCCGCTCTCCCCGGCCGGCCCCGCGCCGCTCGCCCCTCCCTGCCATCGCCGTCCACCCGAGCGCAGCGGCCGCCGAGGCGGCCCTCGCTCCCGCTGCGCCGCGGGGCCTGGCTGCGCCGGTAGGGGGGCTCCGCCGCCGCAGGATGCGCGGGGCCGCCGCCGGACCCTCGGGTGAGTGGCGCCGGGGGAGGCGAGGGCCCCTCCGCGGCCCCGCTCCGCCTCCTCCCCGCCCGCCGCGGGCGCGGGGAGCCTGGCTGGGGGCTGCCGGCGGGCCTCCTTTACTGGGGCTATCGCGAGGGGCGGTGGTTCAGAGGTTGGCCGCGGTGTGGGCGGCGGAGCGTTGGGGGCCGGGGGTGGAGCGCGGTTCGGTGCCGGTTGCGGCCCCGGGGCGGCGGGGGAGCCCGCGGGGCGGCGGCGCACGGCGGGCTGCGGGCGGGCTGCGGGAGGGCCGGGGCGCTCCCTGCCCGCGGTCCCCTGCCGGGGGAGGGCTGCGCGACGAAGTTACTCCGGAGAATGACTCAGCCCGTGCTTTCGGCCGGGCTCAGCGTGCGGCAGCGCCGTGTTGGCCGGTGCGCTGCCGCCGTTTCCAGTGTTTACTTATCGTTGTTCTCGAGGAAGCATGTGCCGAGCTCTCCCGTTGTTTTCTCGTTACTGCTTGTGAGCGTGCTGTCAGGCGGCTCTGTGGGGCTGAGCTGCTGCTCGTCCTCAGTGCCCCCGGAGTTGTGAGTGACTGCTGGCTGAGGGTAAAGGCGTGTGTGGGACAGCTGCAGGGGCAGATCCTTGTGACGCCTCATCTTTATCTAGAGATTAAAATGATAAATTGTGCCTAAAAGCAAAACACTCAGAAACAACCACCAAATGTTAGTTTTTTTCCTCCTTAAGCAGTAATTATCTCAATAATTTTTTATTTTTTTTTTTTTTTGAGGAAAGACTCTTTTTGTATGAAGAAGGCTGTTCTGTCAGTGAGCCATTTGATGAGTTCACTTTAAAAGTTTCACCTTTGCCTCATGATGGAAGGGAATGAGGAGGTCATGTATTGTTTCTGCCTCGATGTAAATGTGTGAAGTAGTTGGCATGGCAGCCTTTAGGGAAGATGCTCTTGAAATTGGTTAGTTCACTGCACAGTAGAAGATATCTTATCTCTGTTGGACAGACAATGCTGGGGCAGCTCCCAGTTGAGGTTCGTATTGTTGGGCAGTATTTTTAGGATGCCAGGTACGAAACGTACTTCAATAAAGGAAACACTGATTATATGTTTAAGTTGTGAACTTTTCTAAAAAAGAACAAATGCCTAAAACAGTCTAGTACCTTGGATGTTTTTAAAAGATGAAGTAAATGAACAAAGAGCTGTGTTATCTATTTTCACAAAAGCTATAGTGCCAAGGAGAACACACAAGAAAGAAATGAGACAATACTCACTAAGTTTAGTTTAAATGAAACTAAAGAGAATCTAATGGTACTTACTTTAAAAGCCATCTAAAGCTCAAAATGGTTTTATTTTATCATACTGGGAGTTGTGAAGAAAAAATTAACTTGTGAATGTGGAGTAAGGACCTTCAGCTGTGCCGGTTATAGATCCAGAAATGCAAGCAGGAACTTTTGGGATAATGCATTAGTGTAAGGTAGACTTAACTGCAATTTGGAAGTCTATTACCATTGTGCAGTTTGTATGGTTTTTGTTTTTTGTTTTTGTTTTTTTCTCTGCAAGCAAAACCAAGTTGTGCTGTAGTCTGTTGACCCAGCCTTCTGCTTGACACAGATTTGGGTTAGTAGTCTCTGGGATCCTACTCAAGGGGCTGGCTCCGTCCCCATGTCATGTTACCATATTTATAATTAGAAGCATACGAGGCAGATTTGCATTTACTGGAGAAGAGGACATTGGTTATTTTGAGGTCTTTTGTGGTGTCTGGTTAAGACATTGCTTGTCCCTGTGAGATCTGAATGCAGCTAAGATTATGTATGGTTCTGGGAGAGTTAAGGTGAAAAGTATAATTTCTAAACCATGCTTAAACTTACACTTTCAGTTATTGTGGTTAAATAGGGTAGGTGTATATGGAAGGAGAGGAATAGCATGAGTCCTGCTCCTTTTGATAAGATGGTGATGGAGTGGGATTGTTTGACAGAAATTTTCACTATCTTAAACTGTAGTGTTGGTGGTTGTCAGTGTGATCCTTAGACCCTTGTTTTTAATCTAGCAGCTAGTTTGAGTAGAAGGCTGACTTAGAACGGTGTGAAAATCTAGAGATTTTGTATTGTACAGAGTGGATTTGCTTTTATATTACAGTCAAGTGAAACAAGTCAAAATGAAAAACTGTTGTCTAAGGTGGGTGCTGTGAGCCATAGCATGCATACCCGGCTGTCATCTGAGCTACTCCAGAGCCATTTGGACACTGTCCCAGCTGTCATGCCTCTCCTACATGTGTATTGCGCAAGAGCAGTTGTGCTCCTGATGTTGGGTTCAGAGCTACATGACATTACTTGAGGAATTTCTGAAGAGGAAAATGAAATGGTGAAAAGGTGAAATTCTTTGAAAAATTACCAACTTTGCACTAGACCATACACTGTTGATATTCTCAGCAGTAGTGATCAGTGAATAGCAAACACTTGTCTACAAGAAGCATGATTATAATAGTATTGTGTTATACCATCTGATTGAATGCACTGATACCAAACAGGCAAAAAAAGTATCACTAATATGGAAATTACTAACCTACCTGCTAGAGTTAGTGTGCATTTTGTAGCTGATTTGTCAGAGTAGTGGTTTGGGAAAACATTTTGAAAGATTCTCATGTGGTCTCTTAGTCATAAAAATGATTGATGATTGAGAAATCACTGACAGTAACTTATTTTATGAACTAGGGAAGGATTCTGTGGCTGTTGTTAAAGTCACTTGTCTATGAATTAACTTCTATTTCAGATACACTTTTAATTTAGTTTTGAGTTCAGTTGAAAAGAAAGTTGGAAGACATTGGGTGTTTTCCTCTGTGGGAAGAACTGGTAGTGGATGTACTTCAGCAATGCTTTCTAAAGCCAGTGGTATTTTAATGTATCTAAGTTGTTAATAATAAATAATATCTAAGTCTGAATTCTTGGCGATTGTTGATAGAAATATCAAAACAGATCTGTTGATTTAAAATTTTCACTCAGATTCAAATGGGGCGGATTGCAGTTGACTGATCAGGAGAACTACTGGCTGTCAGGAAAATTCTTGCTTATCTTCCATCTGTCTGCAGGTGTGTATTTTCCAGTAGGGTTCTGAGCTTAAACTGTGTACTCAGGCAGTGGCAGTTACTAGTGCAGCTTTCTATATCCATCCAAGATGTTGACATTTTCTTCTGGGAACTGATTTTGCAGCCAGGCCTGCTGCCTTTATCACATCAAGGTGAAGTGACTATATATAATCTATAGTAGTTGGTGTGTCTAGATCAGCTATTGAAGAAAGGAGTAGCCTACTTTCTGTATGAAATTACTTGCTGCTCTGTGATTGTTCTCCATTCTTCATTGGTTACCTGTTGATTGAAAAAATAAAATACCAAACCATTATTTTTACACTTACGGGATATTAAGAAAATTTTGTTAGTGTTTGGGAAATAGTATGTTCAGCATTAAAATTAAAATTGCCAGTTTTTTTTTTATTTGGACAGAGTGTCTGTATGATAGTCACAGTACAGCGGTCTTCATTATTATGCTTGGTGATGTGCTTGAAAGGCTAGTGTTGTGCTTTCAGTTTGAACAGGTTGAAGGCAATCACAGAATCATAGAGTCATAGATGTGTATGCAATGTGTATTTCTGAGGTAGAAAGTGGCACTGGAGAAGTAATGAAAGACAAGTTTTACTTCCATTGCAAATTCAAAAATCATACCTTTCAGCGAAACAGTCAGTTCTAAATGGCACTTTTGAGATCTGATATCTGTGAACATTTGAGTTAGCTGCTCAAATTTGGATTGTGCTCATGTTCTCATTTGTATTTGATGGAACTTATCTGCCGTGTTTTTTGTATGAACAAGTATGTTTGTGCTACGTTCTGTCAAATAAGCTCTTTTGTCTGATATGGATTTTGCAGATATGGCTGCAGCAACTTCCAGTCTTCTAACATATTCTGATTCTTCAGGGATTACAAATGTCAGTATTCTGTCTCACGTTCTGTTTTGGGTTCATTTATGCCTGCTATTAGTGCTGATATGTCAAAAGTGTAGGTATTTCATCCTTGTTTGGTGTAGTTGTGTCTGGAATGGCAATTTATACTGATAAATTGTGCTTTTAGTGATAGTTTTAGTTCCATCCTCCAGAGTGTATATTTCTATTAAATTCAGATGAAATGGAGGTTCTTATGTAAGAATATATTGTGTAACTGGACTAGCAGCTCTTTTCAAATATATTATGCTTATGTTAGATTGCAGGCATTCTGCTTGTAAATTGCAGATGACTTATTTGGCTATTCTAATTTAAAATACTTTGTATGGATACTTGTATTGCCTACTGATTGGGTTTGCATTAAGTTCCTTTCAGTTAACATTTCTTTAAACGAAAAGTGAGAATATCATTTAAAAATTCTCACATACCAGTCAGAGCAAAAGAGGGGGTGGAGTGTGTAAATTTGCCTTTTCTTATGTCATGTGAAAGACTCGAAGGCAAAATACCAATAAGCTGAACAAAGCATGTGTAATACAACAAAGCAATTTCACATGAATGTTCTGACTGCAAACACCACAACTGGGGTTGAATAAGGTAGAGGTGTAATTGTAGTGTATAAAACTTTGTGGGTGTGGGGTTGGTTTTTTTTTAATCTCTGAGATTGTCTATTTCTTAAGTTGGTAATATTCCACAGAGGCATTTATTAATGTGCTTTGTTGGCTGCTTTAAACTGCCAAAGATTTATCCAGGAAAAGCAAAGAAGGCCTATTGAAAGCTACTAAATACTTTCTAGAGATATTATGTTCTTCATACCCATCATGCAGTTTTTGTCATTTCTCAATATGTTGCTCTTATCCTTTAGATTTGACAGTAGAGGCCTGAAGGTTATTTTTAATTGTGTAAAATGCAAATAGCTGATGTGCCAAAAATCAAGTTGTGATTTTCTTGAATGTCTTTGTAGGAAATATGGGGTTTATGTCAGTTCTGCAAGTAACTGGTTCTTTGCTTGTCTGTTTCATGTAGTTGTATTATAAAAAGAATTTGATAAATAGGAGGTGGTTCATAGGTGAAACACTAACTATGAGGAAAAAAGTTTGGAAGCTGCTAATCATTTGAACACTTCAGCAAGACTGCGGTTGATTCCTTTACTGCTGGAAACTTTAATGTTATTCTAAACATTTACCATTTATAAGAAATTAATTCGTACCTGATGGCATGTGTGGTTAGGAATTGGAATGACGCCTTTTGAAAATTTTCACTTCTCTTCTTGAGTGACAGTGCTGACTTGGTTACCTCTTGTATCCATCATCTTTTTTCCTGCCCTTAGCTCTGGGGTAATAGTTTGAAGGGCTGTGTGGCAGACAGCAGTCCTTGAAAGAGTTCAAAGTTGTTGCAGCAAAGTAATCCAGTTTACAGCGTGTAACTGGAAAGTTGTGCTGCTGAAAGCTGGTGCAGGGAGAGGATCAGGACAACTGGCTGAGGAAAGAGATTCATAAGGCTGGTGCTCAGGCTGTAGTCAGTGTTTTTGATCGTGGTCTTGGTTAGCCAGAGAGAGGGTTAGTGAAGGAAAAGCATTGGTGCTGACTTGTCTGATCTTGATCTAAGACGGAAAGGAATGCTCGTTGGCTGTTTCTTGCAGAATTGTTTGCAAACACAGTAAGATTTTACATGCTAATTATTTTTCAAAAGTTCATTTCTATAGGGGACGCCTTCCCACTTGTATGGAGTTAGTCAGTAACTTGAATAAAACCACCTGAAGCTCTACATACTGAAGAGCACCATTTTTTGTAAAGTATTAATCACCATAATGTGAGAGAGATAGGTAGTCTGCATTTGTTTTTGAAATGGCAAAGTTATACATTTAAAAAAAGAGGAAAACTGACTCAGCCTTCAGTTAATTTTTGTCAAAGACACAGTTGCAAACAGCTGTGGAAAGACTGTTTCCATCAGTTAACAAACTACTACAAAAAGAGAATGCTTCTACAAAATGTAAGCTGTTTCCTAGCAATAAGAATGTCAGAAAACGTTGGCTTGTTTTCTGACTTGCATTTGTTAACCAAGATGCAGAAACTTCACTTTCTGACAGATGAGATGTGAGGTTTGGGGTTTTGCGAAAGCTAGTAAACTCCCCCCCACCACCTTTTTTTTTTTTTTTTTTTAAACTATTGGAGGGGAAAAAAATTGTCTGATTCATATGTGGATTGTATTTTGGCAGTTCCTCAAATACTATGAACAGAATAATATAAATAGATTCTAACCCTCAGAACTGAAGTTTTATAATTATATACGTATGGAGTCATGACATAATGTCTAATAATATGCTTGTTGCTTCATAAACTTGTTGGAAACTATTTATTTCCTAAATTCATAAGTTCTTTCCGAACTTGCAAGAAGCTACACTGTTTTGGACTACATCAGTTTTAAAGCTATTCCTTAATACAGTGTTTTCTTATTGTTGTTTCTGCCCAAATGTTGCTTTTGATCTCTTGCTCTTCCACCATTGATGCTGAGGATCTGTGGAGGTGTCACTCCACCTGTACTGCTGAACAGGGAGAACAGAGGTAGCTTCCATGTTATTCAGAGTTGCTCCCGCATTCACGTGGTGTAAATTATATTTCCTGAAACTGAAAAGCTAAAGATGGAGTTGATGTTTTGCAAAATGCATAATACAAAACAGAACAAAACGAACAAACAAAAAAACCAACCCTCAAAAACCAAAAAGAGAAAGAAGTAAAACTGTGCCATACTTCTGAGTTTTGAAATTCCTCTTTAATGAATTGGGAAGTAGGGACATTTGGCACATTTCCTGATTGCAGTGCCGAAGTGCAGCATCTTTCCTGTTTTAAGAGCATAAGGGACTTGCTTGATTGACCAGTTGGTGAGTTTGAGAACAATGCAGTGACTGCTGGAGATGCTTTATTTAACTGGTTCTGTGCCTGTGCACATCTCAGTGCTGTATAAATAAAGCTACATGTGGCACAAGAAGCTGTTGTCTCCTCTGGACCTGAACCAACAAGAATGATCAGAGGTCTATAGCACATCCTTAAAGAGAGGCTGAAGTAGCTGGGCTTCTTTAGGCTGGAGAAGGACTGGTCTCCAGGGAGACCTCAGTGTGGCCTTTCAGGACCCAAAAGGGGCCTAGAAGAAACCTGAAGAAGGGGCTCTGTGTGAGTGAATGTAGTGACGGGACAAGGAATAATGGCTTTAAGTGGAAATAGAGTAGATTTATTTTAGATCTTAGAAGTAAATTCTTCTCTGTGAGAGCGGTGAGGCATTGGCACAGGCTGTCAGGAAGCTGTGGATGCCCTATACCTAAAAGTGTGCAGGGGCAGGTTGGATGGGGCCCTGGGCCCTGATTTAGTGGGTAGAAACCTTGCTTATAATAGGGGAGTTGAAACTGAGAGGTTTTTAAGGTCCCTTCCAACCCAAACCACTCTGTGATACGTTAATTTAAGTGTATTTTAAGGAGTGTTTTCTTTGACCAGTCAGTTGTCCAGATAATGGTATGCATTTTCATTGTGTTTTTTGTTATTTATTTGTTTGTTTGTTTATTTAAACTAAGCTGTTTGCACTACTAAAAGCAGTGGTAGAGAATGTGTACTATCCTTGTGAGGACATCTTGTCTGTTCTAGGTGATCATAGTGGCCTTCTGCAAAATGAAGATGCCTCTGATTAGAAGCATTAGTAGCAGTATTGAATAAAGCTCCTTTTAAACATCACTTTACATGAAGAAAGTTGTTTATTTCCTTAAGTTCAGCCTTAGTCTCTATGTTCCTTTTCCTTTGATATTAGGAAGAGTGCTGTAAAATCCTTTACTTGTGAAGTGAGGTGTGGAAGTTAGACAAAGAGATCATTTTTAGAAGGGCACCTGAAAAAGCAAAGGAAGTAGAGGCAGAATACAGATTTGCAGAAGAAAGATTCAACTGAAAGGAACATTACATTCTCCTTGAGGGGAGGTGTATTCCAAATGAGATAACTCAGTGAGTAAGAAATAGCGCATGAGGTTTTTTTGTTGTTGGTTTTTTTTTTTTTTTTTAGCATGTGATGGACTTGCCAGACTTTGCCTTGAATGAATTACCCTTTTGACAGGTAGAAATTCTATCTACATTGATCTACTGTGAGAAATTGGACTCATGTAATCTCAGGTAGTATTTCTGATTCATATGGAAGCAATATCAATTATTACCGGCAATGTAACCTTAGTGGGTCCTCAATAAGAAAACGTTCCTTTATCAGCATTATGCAGGTGATGTTCCTAAACAGCTACGTGAATGCCTGATAATTAATGATGTGGCATTGCAAGCTTCTGAATGAATAGTGGGGGTACTGCCTTGCTTGACTACTTAGAACTAGTTCTGTCTGTATTTAGAATTGTATTTCTTTCAATCTGAAGATATGTGGGGGTGGTGTGGGAAGGAAAGAGTTCGGACTTCTTGGTCTTCTCTGATCTCAGAGATGAAGCACTGATGAGTACAGCACTTTGCAGATATGAAGTAATGCTTCTCTAGGCACTAAAAGCAAGGTACCTTTTACTGCTGATGTGTTTCTGTAAAAGGAATGCAAAACACTTGGGATTAAAGAAAAGCAATGACTTTGGCATCATTTAGTTTAAATTCTAGCTAGTTAAATTAAAATGTTTTGGTAACTCATATTGTTAAAATTTGGTTCATAATGCCCCTTTAAGCACAGTCAGTGTAGATAAACATTCATTTTTGTCTTTGTCCTGCCCTGAATGCAGATTTTATTGTTTTGAGTTTGTAAAGTTGGAAAGAATTGTACTGTGAAGCAGTGGAACAGTCACAATTGGGTAATGGAGTAGGGATTCTGCAGTTAATGGCAGAAATGGATGGCTAATGTAGCCATAGGATTATTTATGGAGTGCTGTGAAACCCATGACGTCTGTAGTGTTTTTACAAAAGGGAAAGGTCTGTAAACAGACATTCATTTCCTTTTACAGATGCAGGAGCAATGAATGTGTTCTGAACTAAATAAGCTACATTTGAAAATTTCTGAACAACGTGCATTGAAAGTATTGATCAGCACAGACTTAAAAAGTTGCCAGTTGTTTCAGAGTTTATAGTGGGTAGGACAGTCTTGTAAGGTGAAGCAGATGTAGTTCTATGTACATGATCTATGTATGCAATGTAAACACAATGTAGAACAATGAAATAAATGTTACATTGTCAGCATAACATATTCATGGCTGTTTTTGGTGTTAGGTAATGCAGCAACATACATATTTGAATTAGTTTTTGGAGGTTTTTCTACCACATTCTATTCTGACCTTTGTTTTTGTCACCTCATTCTTTTTCTTATATTTCATTTCTACCATATTCTGTCTGTTCTGGGAATTGCTACAGCAATTTCTGTTTCTAAATTTTCAACACTTAATGATGCTGCTGATAATTCCTGGCTGGTTATCATATAAATTTCTATAATCTGAAAGATAATGTATACTATAGACGTAATGCTGCAGGACAGTTTCCAATTACACAGTTAGCCTCTTTGTCTTTGGTAGTTAAGTTCTTTACTATGAGAGTGGTGAGGTGCTGGAACAGGCTGCCCAGAGAGGTTGTGGATGCCCCGTCCCTGGAGGTGTTCAAGGCCAGGTTGGATGGGGCCCTGGGCAGCCTGGTCTGGTATTGAATGTGGAGGTTGGTGTCCCTGCATGTGGCAGGGGGTTGGAGATTCATGATCCTTGAGGTCCCTTCCAGTCCAAACCATTCTGTGATTCTGTAGTTGTCAAATGTTGTAATTTTTCGACTTCTATTAAAAAAGAGGTAAATAATTTCAGCACTGAAGCACTAAGAAGCTTGAAACTGTACTGTGTCACAGAAAAGATTGTGAAATTCTCTTAACAGCCTATTGAAATAATGCTAAGAGTAGTAACGTGTTTGTGGATATATATTCTGTTGAAACTTGATGGTTGTTGACTTTCACTCTCGGCTTAAGTGGAAAACTTTTTTGTTATTGTTGAATTATATTCTTGAATTCTAGGAGTAAACTCAAAAAGCAGTGGGATATGTAGCTGACTTGGCTTAAATTGGCCTAATTTAACCTGACTTCTCGAAGAAAAGAGACTTAGACAACTGTGAATAAATTTAATGCATCTCCTCCCTTAACTAATCTTGGGCTTTGTTGGACATGGTCACCCAAGCGTTGTCCAGAGAAAAGAAGGGTAGCAAGAGCTCTCAACATTAGTTTTCTTAAAGAGATCTGAAAGCAGGCAGCTGAGCTCAGTAGTGTCCTCAGCAGGACAGTTCCTGCTGGAGGGAGAGCTGCAGCCTGCCCTAAGTAGGGCAGAGGTGCTGGCACAGCTTCCTGGAGAAGCTGTGGATGCCTTATCTCTGGGAGTACTCAAGGCCAGGTTGGATAGGGCCCTGAGCAGCTGAGCTGGTGGGGGGCAGCCCTGTCCATAGCAGGGGACTTTAACTGGATGATTTTTAAGGTCCCTTCCAAACCCAAGCCGTTCTGTTATTCTTTGAGTGCACAAATTTGTCCTGCCAGTCAGTGTAGCCCAGTTCCCCAGGACTGATTGCTAGCTTGTTTGTTGAGTGATAGAAGCAATGCTTGATTTCTAACTTTTTAGTGGTCTCAAAGGAATTAGAATGATAGCAGTTATAGTACTGGGGGCCACCTTTGTGCTAGTAGTTTCTTACAATTTGTGGTAATGTCCATTACTGCAATCTAAAGCAAATGTTGCAAATGTTGCTGGATATACTTTGTCCAGATGCAATTACTGCCAATGGCCAAAGCAGGGACGCTTCTATTAATAATTTTGCAATAGTGATTCTTAAACACATTGCTTTTTCCTTTTTATTGCATCTTTGCTTCTGAATAGGTGATGTATGTGCCTTTTGAATAGGTGGAAGGAAAGAGGCTCAGGAGAGAGGAAGACAACTTCAAAGCTCAGATAACTAGCTGCTGACAAAGTGACATCTGTTTCATGCATGTAAAATACAGTTGTGTATTTTTCTCCTTGTTCATAATGTTTGCAAATTTGGGACGAAGAGTTTGTTTTTGATTTACCCTTAGTCACGGGTTGTGTAAAATGAGTTACATGTTCTAATGTTTTTTTGGGGGCTTCAACAATCCTATTTTTAGTAATGGATTATCACCCTTTATAGCGCCCGATCATCTTCTCAGAAAGCTTGCTAGGGCATTAACGGGGTAGAAATAGTATTTGTTGCAATTCAGAATTTGAGCGTGCAGTTTGCTGACTGCTGTTGTGGCAGTTGCACTCAGTGGGTTACTGAGCCCAGTTGTCTGCCGCTGCTTTTCCTGCCAAGGGTTCCTTTTCCTTCAGCACTGTTATCTGAGCGGTAACAGTTAAAATGAGCTATCTTAGCTTTAAAAGACTGCTGATCTGGCTCACTTTGGTTGTAGTTGTAACAGCAGTTCTGGGAGAGGAAGTCTCTGGCGAGGATGCCACTGACAAGCAACCGCATCTGGTAACATCTTCAGTTCATAAGAACAACAACAAGAAGAAAAAAATATATATTTTGCAAATAGGTGACTGGCTTAACAAGGTTACCTAAAGGAAAGGAGTGTTTATTCCTGAAGGTGCCTGTTGGATACAGCTGCAAGATAGAACTGTTGATTACACAGCATAGCATACATGCCGTTTTACTCTGATTTCCCTTAGATCAGTTGTGTTGTGACTTTCTGTTTCACTGTTAGCATCATGTAAGAATTCTGCGCTGGTTCTGAAAAAGTAATTTCAGCTGATGGAAACTCAGGCAGTTCTCTTTAGTGAACTAACTCTCTTGGATGCACTGGAAAATGTTACAGCTATTTAAATGCAGTTTTTGTGGAAAAAGACTCAGATGTGTAGCAGTTTTGAGTAGACTTGAGACTAGATGGCATTGTTAATAAATTAAAAGAATACCACTTCTTTTTCTTTTTAATAGCATTGTCATACATTATTTCGGTGTTTGTTGCAGCGGTAGCCATAAAATCCTGATATTTTAATGATACCTGTAGTTACGTTCTGTATATTTTCTTTACAGATCTTCTCTGGTTTTGAACAGCCATGCTACTCTGTTGCCAAAATCGAGTACAGCAAATGCTCATTTATTCTCTTGTATTTGAAGAAGGTGATAGCTGTGTGTAGTGCCTGAAGGTAACTCTTGCTTTACTTAAAGTGGGAAAGTTTGAGACTGCTGATGCATGCCATAAAATATTTGATCTTCTTTCAGTGCTTTAAATGGTTAGCTGTGGTGTTAAGAATGGGATGGATTGATTAAAATTTCTCTTTCTGTACATGAACAGAATGAGGTTTCTGGACAGATTATCACCAGATTTTGCAAAGTAATTTTTATATGGAAAGTAAATATAATGCAATTATTTGACTAAGTGGGAAAGAGGTGTTCCCTGCTGCTTGTGTTAACATTATATTTAATGTGTCTGTTTCTAATTTTACATGGAACGTAGTCACAAATAATGCCTGTTGTGGAAATAAGTTTCTCTGTACTTTTAAGTCCCATTTGTTATATAGCTTAGGGCAGAAAAATTAATAATGAATTACTGCTGGTTTGTTCTTGAGGTTTGATAGTTTTTGTCTGTTTAGTAAGTTTCTTTATGGAATATATTCTCTACAGAGGTGATTTTTTTTATTTGACATGGTTCTCCTTCCAATATGATGTTCTTTCTTGGTAATATGTTGCTGACAACAGTAATATGCATGTCTCTGCTAGTTTATGTGCTACAATTAATACTTGAAATATGTGAGTATTCATGGAAGAAAACTAAGGACTGTCTGGAATTGTTTATCTGGTAGAACTACCTTCCTAGCCCTGCACACTTCAATAATGGTTTTGTTATTTTCCTTTATGGATTATGAGACTTTTTATTCTGTAGACAAAAATAAATGCAAATTCAAGCTCATTTTAGAATAATACAGTTAGCTGTGTAGATCTTGTACGTGTTCTTATTTCAGGGAAAGGAGCATCTTGTACTTCCTGTGAAGTAATTTAATGCAAAAAGTCTTTTCTATAATGGTCCAGAAATATAGCTGAGGCTAAACGTCTACATCTTACTGTTTCATAACCCTTTTACATTAAAAAAAAAAAAATTGCAGTGCTTTAGTGATTGCAGTGATAGTGTACTTTTGCAGCCACTCCATTAGCGCATAAGAAATTATTCGCAAATTTAAGAGTTTCTGTGGAGCAGAAGAGAAATAGGTGCAGAAGTATGAAGCCTTTCAAAGACAAAATAACATATCTAAGAATGTCTTACAAAGCAATTAAATGTTTTCTTCTGATGTGTATACTGGAAAAAAAAGCGCGTATAGTCGTTTATCTAGAAATTTGTGGGGCACAGGAATGAAAGTATTCTGAGATGCACTGTCTTTTTTTGATCACTGCATAGTGGCTAGTAGTAACTAAGGCTATAGAGTTAGCTAGTGCTGAAAACAGAAAAATCTGTAGATTTGTTAGTTGTGTCTGTCTGTAGTTAACTAATCGTTTTTAAAAACTACTTTTCTGGGGGTTTGATGTTCTCTTTTATGCGAGTGGAAAAACAACACCTGTGGTAATAACCAGTAGCAAGGCTTTGTTGCTGTACATTGGGAGATGAGTACTTACACCATTTTGCTATTTGTAAAAAGCAGAAAAGGTAACTAGAAATAACTTTAGCAGGGGAATTAAAAATGTATTTTATAACTTAAAAAAAAAAAAAAAAGCCAGGTAATGATCTGGGATGTTGCCCCTCTTCAACTGAAAGTTGTCTTCCCCTCCCTTCCTTGTCCATCCCCACTGTAACTTTCCATGTGTTTCTCTAGACCATTCACAAGTCAGAAGGCTTCCTGTGCCCATGGTTCTTGTAGGAGAAGCATCTGTATGTTTAGTATCAAAGAACTGGAATATGAAAAGCAGTGTGTTCACCCTCTATATAGCTAAAAGCTGTATAGTACATACTTCTTATAACTTCTATGTGAAACTGACACTTTTTTTTTTTTTTTTTTTTTTACAGTTTCTAAATGATTTTAGCAGTGGAAGTGATAAACTTCAGAAACCTAAAGAAATCATCATGAAGCTATATGTATTTCTGGTCAACACTGGAACTACTCTTACCTTTGACACAGAGCTTGCTGTACAAAAGTAAGAAAGTAAAGCAATTACTTTTTTTGGAAAATCTGTCAGAATTACATCTGGTCTTCTGTGATCTTTTGCTGAATAGCATTTTTATGTTTTACTTATTGGCATCATAAGATTACACATTGTTTTTCTACTCACAGTATTTTACATTTTCTGAATAAAATATGTGTTCCATATAGACTGCGTAGACTGAATGCTGAAGAACAAGCATGTAGGTATCTGTCTTATGCCCATGGTGGAAAAACTCGGTTCTGTTATATAAGACTCTAATATGTGTTACAACATTGTGTATGTAAAACATGGACTTCCGCACTGCCAACTGCTTGATACAGCAGTAGTTTAGATTCCCAGTGAAGTCCCAACAACTTGACTATTACTGTTTTTTTTTCCATTGCACAATAAAAGCATCTTGTAATCTTAATAATGTTTTATAAAGACCTATATGTACTAGGTATACTGAAACATGTTCCGCTGTTTGAGAGTACTGGTCTAATACAGTAAATCTTGTATATCATCGTCATAGCTCATATGTTTGGTGCCAACCTTCCAAGCTGTTTTCCTGTTCTGTCAGTGGTGAATGACTAACAGGTAACAGATGTGTATGCTGAAACATGGGCTAGATAATGCTGCTTAAAAGACTTCCATGAAAGTGCTAAGGTCCACTGTTTCCTTCCTCCTGAATTTCTGTTTGTGATTTTCATGACACAGCAAGTGAATTTGGATTTTAAAACATTGGAGTAGAAGGGCCCTAACAGTGTACATAGAGTGATTTTTTTTTTTTTTTTTGTTCTATAAAAATAAAACTGCTGGGGATATTACTGAGGATGAGATAAAATATTTCATCTCAACCATTTTGGATCTACTGGGTCATGAAGCTTGTGAAGGGACTAGACTATAATACATGTGATGAGTGTCTGAGGGAACTGGGGTTGCTTAGCCTGCAGGAAAAGAAACCAAGGGGAGATGTCATTGCTCTCTACAACTACTTTTAAAGAGATTGCAGTGGGGAGGGTATCAGTCCATTTTCTCATGTTAGGACACAAGGAAATGACCTCAAGTTGCACCAGGGGAAGTTTAAATTGGAAAGCAGGAGAGCATAGATAGGCTTTGGAATGGGCTGCTTGGAATGATGGTAGTAGATTTGCCATCCTTGGAGATATTAAAGAGATGTGTGATTTTTCCAATTGATTTACAGATATGTCAATACCTCTGTGTGTTCTTTGGTACACTGAGACGTTCTGTCCTAAATTACAGTGAGGTACAACATCTGAACTGCCAGACAGGGTGCCTAATGGCCTGACATGAGCCAACTTTTCACTGAGTCTGATATTTTTTTGAAGAAAAATGGATGGACAAGACAACATAAAGACTGTTCAGTTGATCAGTTTAACTTGACACGTGTTGATGTTATCTTCTTGCCCCTGTTTTTTCTAGCGTGGCTGATCTGAAACATGCAATACAAGCAAAGTATAAGATTGCCATTCAGCACCAGGTATTGGTAGTCAATGGAGGAGAGTGTATGGCTCCAGACAGAAGAGTGTGTAGTTACAGTGCTGGAACAGTAAGTGCACACTGCATTCATAATCTAAACTGTCCTTTAAAGAAGAAGGAAAAAAAGTATTCTACTGAGGGATTTTCAAGTATTTTTTCTTCAGTTTGCTGCATTCCTTTACTTTGAGAAACTTTTTTTTAAATGTGTACAGCTTGTAAATGTAGAATGTTCTGAAAATGTTACTCGTATGATGGAATAATTGGTGATTGAACAGTGTATTGTCTTTACTTAATACTTGGTTTCATTTTCTTTCTGAGTGTAGGACACCAACCCAATTTTCTTATTCAACAAAGAAATGATTTTGTGTGAGCGTCCACCAGCCATTCCCAAAACCACATTTTCAGCAGAGAATGAGATGGAATTGAAAGTGGAAGAATCTCTCATGATGCCTGCAGTTTTCCATACAGTGGCATCACGAACACAGCTTGCTGTGGTAAGTAAATTCTTAGTGTACTTGAACAACAAAGAACAATAACCTTTCTGTATATCAGATTGGTAGCTTGATACCAATTTTGAAATAGTTTGAAAATGGCATATTGGTGATGGTGTATTCATCAAAGCCTTTGTCTTTAAGATTCAAGGTAGGTACTAAAACATGCTTGCTCTTCAGCATCTTCAAAGCTTCTTACAAAAGCAAATGTAATACAGCTTAATGGATGCATGTGTTTTCAACATTTGCAAAATAAAAGCAATCTGGTTTTTGTTTTGGGCTCCTGCCCTAACGCTTTGCCTTATTTTCAGTGTCTTTAGTCTGCCTCAACCTGAAAGAAGAAAAGTTAGTTTGGAAATGCTGTTAACCCGGGTAGAAAATTTGTGGTACATGTTTTCAAACTGCCTTTCTGATCTTCTGTTTCATTTTATGCATCTAATCAACTGGTGAGGAATTCATAAAACTGAACTTCCTTTTCCCAAAATGCGTTCAGATCTTTTCTTACTGAGTAGTCACTTCTAGTTGCATAGAAAGTAAACCCAGAATTCCAGGTTGATTATTGCCATATTACTCTGATAAGGAGGGACTGGTGCCCTGCTACAAGAGCAGTAAGGTACTGTGTATGTCTACGAACAGCTGCATGTTCAAGAATGTGGCACAGCATATTCAGTAGCTGAATTGATTGATTTTTGCTGATAGTATCCTCACTTTTCAGATTCGGCATTCCAAATTTAACTGTTTCTGCTAACTCTAAGGATTATTTAAACTTCCAGCTGCTGGGACTGGGGAAATGGTTATGTTAACGCAGACTGAATAGTTGTATATGTGACTGTTCTTTTTTTTTCTGATTTCATACAGCTGAATTCAGAGGAAAGTGTCAAATCATGCATGTAGTATGAAAGTTTTGTTTTGTTTCTTTGTTTTTTTTTTTTTTTTTTTTTTCCCTTGGCCTCTCAGGAATGGATGAAGGGGAAAGTCAACCTAAATAATCTAACACTAACTTTTTGTCTGATTTAAGGCGAGGATTGAGTCCCATAAACACTTTCCTCTCTATTACCTGTTGACAGTTCTTGCTGACTTAGTAAATAGGACCTTGAGTAATTAGGATTCTGTGAATCATATGACTCATACTGGGAAGAGTAGTGATGTGAATTCATCTAAGAGTAGGAGGGTTTTCATCTCTACTACTTACTTGAGGAGTGTGAGAATTGTGTGGATTTTTTTCCTGCAGCTGAGACTGAAATGTTCTAAAACTGTTTTTTTTGTGAGGTGTTAAGAAGATTTTATAAAAGTAATTAAGACAAGTATCTGTTAAATGTTTAACATATTGATGGATTTGATAGAAAAAAGTGTTATATTCTTCACATATGTGCTTTACTTGGTGTAATGGAAGTGAAAGGTGATGTTACCATCTCTCATTTCTCACTGTTGATATTTTCTTTACTTCTTTTACTCCATCTCTGAAGGGGAAAAATTAAAGTGGCAGTTATGTGATCTTGAAAATTTTTAACTTCAATTTTGGCCCACTGAAGTTAGTGTACGCTGGTAAATAAATTGATTTAATTATTCTGGATTAAGCTTTTTGTATTCCAGGAGTTGATTTTTAGTTGTTTTTTCTTTGTTTTTTTTTCATAAGTGCACTAATACTTAAAGTTGAAAAGAATTGTTAGTCTTCTTTCTCTTCTCCTTCAATTACGAAGGTTATATTAATACGCACAACAAGCAAGTTCATTGCAGTATTTCTGTGTTGAAGTAGTTCTTCATATCTTAACTTGTTCTAGTGGCATGCCTTCTGTAAGGGAAGCACATATTTCAGAAATAATCTCCAAGACTATGTGTGAAGTATGGATTTTATTGGCCAACTGAAGCTACAGCATTTAGCTTAAGACTATAAATTTTACTTCGTGATTGATCTTCAGCTGATTTCCACAGAGTAAAGAAATCTTTCCATGCTTGGTGGCATCTATTAATTTTTTTTGATGAGGGGGATAATGATAATATTTGGAAGGTCCTTAGTTCTATTGTAGTAGAATTGAGTTATTCTAGTATGCACATTAATTTTCTGAAAAACTGTCTTCTGTCCTATTCTTTTGAAGAAAAAAAATAATAAAGACTGAATAGATAGTTTTATTCTTAAATCCGTTGTCTCTTTATACTTTGTTAATTTTATCCAGAATTTTAAATATTTCAAAATCATAGGCTCTGTATTTGGCTGTGAAAGTGCACTGGGTACTTTTCTGGGAGTTCAGGGGAATAAGAAAACCATCCTGCCTAATACAAGATGAGAAAATAGGCTCTTTTAACTTAAGGTGTACTGGAGTGTGAAAATGCCATAAAGGAGTATTGCAGTGTTATACTCCACTGATCTGTCTTGTTGCCTGCTTGAAACATATTGAGCAGTAATTCAGAAGAACCTGAGGGGAAGGCTGCAAATGCGATGAGGAAATGGATCTTCTTTAAAGTTCTTTGTAAGTGTATGATTTGGGAGGAAGAGGAAACATGGGAATTCTTCTCACAATTGATTGAGATACAGGGAGAGAAGAGAGGCTCTGAACCGTCACAGTTGTGGGAATGATGTGTACAGTATACTTACTGTGGTTTTGGATAGTAGACTTAAAATGAAAAATATGCAGTATAAACATCCAGGGTTTGCCTTGTTGTAGAGAGAGAGATTTTCTGTGTTACCAGAAAAGCAGAATTGCAGTAGTAAATAGTGTTTTTGCCTGTTGTAATTATTCAGGGAATCTAACTAATGTAATTTACTTATAGAAGGTATTAATTACAATGATATTTTATTTAAATTGTTCCTTGTAATACAAAATCTTATCTTGTCAAGAATGAGACAGTGATGTGCAGCTATTTAAAAGTAGTGGAGAATATTTTATAGCTGCCAATTTATTTTTTGTTTTGAATATGGTCTGTTTATTAGACAAGCAGTAACATTTAAAAATCAGACTTGATAAGTAAATGTAGTAGTAAAAACTGCTTAGAAGTTGGCTTTCAACTTTGCAGAACCTCCTGTAGCTTGTGGCCAACTTCTAATTTATTAATAGGCAAACTTGTTTTCTTCTATGGAAGGTTATGTGTGTTTTGGAGTGATGGCTTTTGTTTTCATTTTGGTTCTTCCTCATATTAAATCTATTTGAAAACTATTGAAATCATTTTTTTTTTTTGCATCTGTGAGTTGTACTGTGCTGTAAAGCTGTGTCACGGGGTTTTTTCATGCTTAGTTTGAACTTTATACTGTAGAGAATGTACACAGGTATTTCTGATTTGCATTCTGAATCTGTACTTTGTATATACTGGTAAACAGTCTTTTACAGTTTCTATTTGCAAAACCAAGTGGTTCCACATTCTCCTTTAACAAAGTACTTTTTATAATTTTTTTCGTTCGCATCATTTATTGCCTGAAATCTTATTTTATATCTTTCCTTTGTTAAATGGGTAACTATAACTGGCCAGCATGGATTTTAGATTTTGCTGTTGATGTCTGTGCATTTTTTGTCATAAGTTTCCGATATCCTTAGTTAATGTTCCAGCTTAAACAAAAGTTGTCTTCTAGCTAACAGAGGAGGCACAGTTCTTCTCCTGTCTTACAGGTAGTTAAATCTTTTGAGTTGTGTGATTAGTCATGCTTTGGATTAATTCTGGAACATAGGTTCAACAAAATAGTTATAATTGGAATTATATCTGGAATGTATCTGTTAAGATACATATGTAAATTTTGCTACTTCATGGTTTGTTTTTTCTTCCATTTCATCAATTCAGAAGCATGGAGATTAAAAAAAAAATTAGCAAAACTGTACCAATTTTCAGTAATATCCATGGAAGATTTTTGTTTGCATTTTTCTTTCTTTGTCCTGCATGTGCAAGCCATTGTCAGCTAAACAGCTTGACTACTTTTATGGCTTGAACGAATCAAATTCATTCCACTTACAAGTACAGTTTTTTTCATGAGCAAGAAACCTAAAATGTCTTTGTGAAATGTTTGCATTTTAATATCTTTTTTTTTTTTTTTTTTTCCCATATGGTGTAGAGATACATTAAAGCAGCTATTAATTTTTCTTTATTTTCTTTAATAATGTTCAATTTTTTAAACTTCTATGTAGCTTATTTTAGGTCTTTATACCTCCCAATACCTCCCAATCTTGCACTTTGCTTAAATCAAGTTTATTATCACCTGTTTCTTTTTCTACTGTTTTGCATGATTATCATACCAAGATAAAGTATTTTATTTTTGCTTTTGGTAATTTGATATTTATACAGATGTCTGTAAGTTCTTGTGTTGCTTTTTTCTTTTTTCATGGTTATCTCACTGTGTAGAATTCATAGTATAAAAGAAGCTTTAGAGAAGCTGCATCAGTTACATCATTTGTTCCTTCACTGGTTAAACTGCAATTCTTTTGTCAAATGTGGCAGTGCATTGGCTTATTAAGCTTTTAAATTTTTTTGCCAAATAATCTTTATGTAGTGTTTTTAACATCTACTGTTTGGCATTTAAATCACAGTTAAAGCAGGTATTTCCATTTCCCGTACAAGCATCTTAGTGATAGGACCAGTGGGAATGGTTTTAAACTAAGAGAAAGGAGATTTAGGTTAATTACTAGGAGGAAGTTTTTCACTCAGAGGGTGGTGACACACTGGAACAGGCTGCCCAAGAAGGCTGTGGATGCCCCATACCTGGAGGCATTCAAGGCCAGGCTGGATGTGGCTCTGGGCAGCCTGGCCTTGGTGACGCTGCACAGAGCAGGGGGGTTGAAACTAGGTGATCTTTGAGGTCCTTTACAACCCAGGCCATTCTGTGATCTTGGTTTCTCTTTGGCTAAAAAATTGTTGGACTTGCAGCTTGTCTAGTTTCTCACTTTCACTTCAGCAGTTCTGGCCTTGAGCTCTGTTGTACGTGGACAATGAGATGCACAGAGTGCTTTCAAAAGTTACAAACTCAGAAGTGCAGGAGATGACAAGCTGTTCTCTACACAGTGCATTGTGCAATAAACTGTGTTATGTGAATGTTTTCTAACTTTTTGATCTTTTAACACCAGTGCTAAAAATTTTGTATTCGTTTTGTATTTTGTATTCAGCTTTTAGAACATCTTCTTAAGTAATTTAACTGAAAGTTCCACATTATTTGTTTCCAATAACAAAGGTTATTGGAAACTTGGACTTTCTGTTAGGAGCTATGTTTCACATCTGAACTGAAACTGTTGCTGTCGTCGTCAAACTGTCAACTCCAGTGAGTTTTTTTATTTTCCAGATGAGAGTGAGAAACTGTGTGGTTGTTTCATTTTGTTACCTAAAACTGCAACTGTAGTCATAGCACCTACATCGTTCTTGGTTCAGTTCCAAATGCTTTGTAACTCTTACTGAAGAAATACAAGCATGCTTGAAAGCTATGTAGCTCTATTTAAATAAATACTCTCTTCTCTTGACTAGGAAGCTACTGTGACATCCACTGGAAAAGAATTACTTTAAAATTTTGTTCTGGAAGGTGTTGTGAAGATTGTAACATCTGTGTGACTTAATTGTTCTTATTCCTTTGTTTTGGCTAAAAGGTCTAATAGCTACAAATACTTCTAGCTCCTCACAGAGGTCCAAACTTATTGTAACTTAGATTATTGATCAGTCTGACCGTCTTTTAATATAATTGAGCTGGCTATGGTTAAAATATAAGAGCATTTAAGATTAGATGTGTTTTGGTTGGCCTTTGTGACCAAGCTGTTTGATAAATCACCAGTCAGGAGAGAAAAAAAGAAGCTTGAATAACTTGGAATCAAGTTAGTAGAAGCTACTGCTTGCCTTGTACCCCGCTTTGTTTCCCTGGCTGTTACATCAGCTTCTCATATCCTTTTCAGTGCTAAATGGTCACTTGACTTCTTGCAGCCTGCTTTTAGGATTACTGCCAAGAGCTAGTGAAAAAAGGACTAAGAAAATGTCACTAAGCTATGAATAGCTTGGTTCTGTATTGTGCTGATGGAAAAAATACCTTATGAATGTGTAATTAGCCATGAACTGTATGGACAAACGTCCAAAGGACACTGTTGCTGAAATTGACAGATTTTAAAAGGGGATGGAATATCAGCTGCCTAATGAAAGAAGAGAAATCACCATGAGATCTCAAGTCTCCCTCACAAATCAGCTGTTGCAATTACAAGTTATAAAATTAAGAAGTGATTAGTCTAGTAGGATTATTGTTGTTTTTGGATGAGGTGTATGAAAAGAGATATTGGCAATCAAGATATTGGTTACCTTTTCTGGAAGCACTTATCTTCTACTGTATTGTGTGAATGTGTGTAATTACACTTTGAGGGATCCTTTGTTGTGACCTGAGGTTGATTTTTGTTGCTGTTGTCCACTTTTTTTCTTGATGCTGATGACTTAAACCTCTAAGGAGTCCTTTTTACAGAATTCCAGACAGATGGCAATAGAGAACTTTGATGACTTGTTTCCTTTTATCACAGGGTTGTAGAGAATGGAAAGAACCCTGCATTTCCTGAGAACTTTTGTTCTGTAGAGGTAAGTCCAAAGAGCACTTAAGACAGACAACTGGACCTTCCCAAGATTTACTCTTTTCCATTCAGTTGAGCAAAATTAGGATGGCAAGATGCAAAGACAAAGTCTTGAAATTAATGAGAAATTAACTTCACAATGTTTTAGCTTAGGTCATAGGAGGAAATAATAAAGTAAAAATTCTGTTAAAACATCCAGACAAAGTTTAAGAAATCTTTCTAGTGGGCTTGTGAGTTTCTTGACAAACACAAAAGTGAAGATGCTTTTATTTACTCTTTGACATAAATGGCCAGGTTGGGTTTGTCTAGTCTTGTCTCAGTAGTGGTGCATTTTTGAGGTCCACATTCCAGCAGCATGGTGAAACTATCAGTATTGTAGGTGTGCCTGTGTATCTGAGTAAAATGGACATAGCTGTGCAAGGCAACTAGTTTTGATTTTAAATTTTTTTTTTTTTTTTAATTTTTTAATTCACTGTGAATCCCTGGGTGTTTCTAAATTACTTCTGAGTTGATCTGTGAAAAATCAATGACAAAGCATGCCAGTTGTTAGGCAGGCTTCACTTTTCTGTGCTGGAGCTGGCAATTTTGCTGAGAAGTGTTAATTAAAAAAAAAAACAAAAAACTTGTAGGGCTATGTTTATATGTCTGACATAGTTTGAGTTTTTAGACATTAGTTTGTATGCCTGACATAATTCAGTTTTAAAACGTTATTAATTTAGGAAGGAACTATTTCTGTGTGCAGATATACTGATTGTGAAGTAGATTGTTCTCCTAATGTAGCTTGAGGATGTCTTCCCTTAAAATCAGTGTGTGGAAAAGTCAGGGAAAATAGGCCCAATCACTTGTTGCTGCATTCCGTAGTGATGACATGATAACAAAGATACATCTATGAAGGTTTCATTTTTTTTTTTTTCTTAACTACTTCTGAGCTACTGTGGAAACATTAATTATCTCAGAATCATTCTTATGATTGCACTCATAATGGAATTTTTTGTTTTAATATTTGTCTTGAACATAGAACAAAGAGCTGTAGCTCACCTCACACTGAAAAAGAATTTGGTTAAATAGTTAGATGATATTGGATGATATTTTTATATAGCAGTTCCTAGGCATATCTCTGTTATGTAACAGATCTTGACAGTTAAGCTCATGTGTTATGTGGTTTCAAAAAATTATTAATTTGCTTCTGGGGGAAATACTGTTGTTTAGTCTTTCACTTTTCTGGGAGTCCAACTTCTGGGACTCAGCTCTTTGACTTGGGTGAACTCAGATAAATCATTACAGGTCAGACTGGTGGGTAAAAATTATCAGTACTTATTGTCTCTGGTTGTCTGTAAAGTAATGTAAAAAATGTAACATACCAGACAGTCTCAGTTGTAATGTTTTTTTTTTTTCCTACAAAAATGTTGTAACTTGCAACATCTCTTTTCACTTTTAAGTATTGTGCTGTGAAAACAACTTTGCTAAAACTAATCTTAAATTGACAACACTTAGGTTCTCCAGGGGGCATTGAGAATGACATAGAAAACTTAATAGGACAAAGCTAACTTAACAACTTCTTACTCCTATTTTGAATAATATAAATATATCTAGCTTAAAAACTCATAAATAAAGCCTGAGTTGAAAGTACATCTCGGGGCAGTATCTCATCTTCCTAAGCCTAGTGTAAGCATTTCCTCATTACACAGTTGATTTGTGCAATGCCGAGTCAATTTGTCCAAGGGAAAATAGAACCAACAAAGGCTTCTACCCAGGGCTTTTAAAGAAATATTTTTGTTTTGTGATGAGATAAATCCAGTCTTTATTTTTCTAAATCATGCTGTGGTAGTCATTTGAGGGTACTGCTGCATATAAGACATATAAGACTTTATGGTCAGTGTAGGCTTTATAGATTGTTTTTGTCTTCAAACTAACATGTGGTTCTGCATGTGCTTTTGCCTTTGGGATTCTTGCCAATAGCTTGATTGAATTTAGGAAGGGAATAGTTTGTGGATTGAAAGTAGAATGCTCATTTACGTTCACAAGGCACACATTAGAATGCAATGGATAAATATAATAAATATAGTTGTCTTTTCAGCTTCTTGTTTTTGGTATATCTTCAAGTATACCTTTTGGCAAAACAATCTATTCTTCTGGTTCTCAATATGATAATTAAGACAATATATTCTTTTTTTCATCTGCTGCAGAAATTGCATTTGAGAAATTTGTTCAAGGTTTATTTTAATTCTTCAAGTTTTCAGTATCACACTAGTTTGCATGTATGTGTTTAAATTGTATAGAGGGACTAGATACAGCACTGACATCCACAAGTCATTATCTAGAGACTATCTGTGTGCTGTTCAAGTTGTGTTACTACTTTTTTGACTTAGGAAGTGAGAGCTATGCTGCAAATAAAATAAATGTTCTCAAGCTTCCTGTCACACGTGCTGAAGGTGAACAGAGTTCAGAAAACAAGACGTAGCATCTTGCTGAAGTAATAAAGATTTGTAGTAGATTTTGATTTCCTTGGAGTTTCATGTATAAATGGTTGTGTATGTGTTGTTTACCCGCTGATTACTGATACCAGTAATTTGAAGGGCAATGGAATCTTGTGATGCTGCTGGAGAAAAGGCTTGGATTTTCAAATTTGTTTTTAGAAGCTTCATATTAGGTATTGTTCATATTCTGAAATATTCAGATAAAGAACTCTGCTGTTTTGTTATTTGTTTTGGGAAGACAAGTGTTATTGTTGGATTTGAAAATACTGTATGTTAAGCATATGTGCTGCTAACTATGTGTTCATAAGCAAACATTGTGTAATAGAGTCATAGGTTTGGGTTTTAGTACTGCTTTTTCACTGAACTCAAATAACTTGTTTCTCCATGCATAGTTTCTCACATGTACTAAAGCAAAAGAAAAATGTGCATTCAGTTTAGTTCAGCAACATGAACAAGCTGCATAAAGTTGTAGGATTTCCTTTCTTGGACGGTAGGATGAGAAGAATATTTGCAATATATGTTGTTGATAAAGTGTTGAGCTGAAGGATTTATTGTGATATCTGTTTTGTTTTCTCATTTGGTGGTTGGGAAGTAGCACTAGCAGATGAGGGTGGCAATCTGTTTTCTTAGTAAACTTTATATAGATTTTCTACTAATAGTTAGAAATCTAGAGTTGAACACAAGAAGCATTGCTATTAGTGCAATTTTAAGAGGATATAATAATATATGCTGTATCAAGGACTGTGTTGAATTACTACCTAACTTATCAGCATCTCTCTCTGCATCTGATGCACTGTGCTTCTGCTGGCTGATGCTGCAATTCTTTGTCTTGTTCTGAGTTTCTGTTTGGCTCATTAGTAGATTTCTCCTTAATTGACCTTGTTTACTGACTCTGGATTACTACAGATGTAATTATGAATTATACGTGCACTGAGTAACATATATTGGCAGCATTTAATTTCATGAGGTTTGATGTTATGGTGTTTTTTTTTCTTTTTGCAACTGCAACTTTAATCTGCTTCTTCATAAGAAAAATAATTCTCAGTAAATGATTATTAATTACTCTATCTTCTGATTTTTTTTTAATCTTTTTTTCTTAAAGAGTAAGGAAAGTTTTGTTGTTCTTGGTTGAAACTTACACGTCACATTTTATCACTTTTTATCTTAATATTTTCTTGGCCTCTTACTTTTCAATGATAGCAATATAAAACATCACAAATCTATCTAGAGTGACTTGCATTTTTTTTTTTTTCTTGGATTTTTTTTTTTTTTTTTTGGCAGGAAATGTACGAAGTTGCCAAGAAGCTTTGCTCGTTTTGTGAAGGTCTGGTACACGATGAACATCTTCAACATCAAGGCTGGGCTGCCATAATGGCCAACTTGGAAGACTGTACATACTCTTATCAAAAGCTGCTTTTCAAGTTTGAAAATGTATATTCAAGCTATTTGCAGTCCATAGAAGATATTAAGTTGAAACTTACACAGTAGGTTTGCTGTTAAACTTCAGTCTGTCTCCAAAGCTACTTTTTTGTGTGTGTTGTATATCTCTTGCTGGTTCTAATTAATCAGGCACGTAGTTGATTATGTTTCTGAAAATATTCTTTCTGTTGTATATTAGTCATTTTTAATGGACATTTTTCATTGCTTTCATCAGTGCTTAAAATCACTACTGAGTTATTGAGAAAATGATGTTCATTAATGAACAGCTGTTTAAGAGCTGGAGTCCTTCCAAATGTGCACTAGAAACGTCTAGATAATTTAACACATAATTTAGACATTAAACAATATTTTGACTACATAGTTGTACTTCTGAATTAATTCTGAATGGACTTAAACATACATTAAGAATGATGATTTATGTTGCGAATTTGCAGCTATTTTTAATGCAGAATTTTGTTATATACACTTTGAATGTGTGTGTATATATGTATACTTAAATTCTGCAAATTCTGTATGTTACTTGAAGGAAAATATTTGACATCTTTCTTGACATTATAGTATTATGATATTTCTCTGAGTTATGTACCTAATATAGAATGTCAGGTACTTAAAGAAATAAAATATAAATCCAGTTTACTTTTTTAAGTGGGGGAAAAAAAAAAAAAAGATGATCTCCATTGCATTTAACAAATATATAGAAACTATTCAAAGTCTGCAGATGTATTCAGCCAGAGGGCACTCGTCTTTGCTGGTAAGCATTGGTGCGTACCCATGCAGAAGCAAACATGAGTCCCAAGTGCATGTTTAAAATGTGAGCACGCGTCTGTTTATCAAATGTTGTGGTTTTTTTTCTTGTTTTTGTCATTGCATTGTACTCTGAAGATTATATTCTGTAGTGGAAGAGAGCAGAAATTGCAACTTCTTATGAAGTTGATATTAAATGTGGTACTTTGAAAGGATAGTCAGCAAATTCATTTTGAATATAAATAACACATTAGTTATGAGTGGTTTGTGTCAGTTTTTGTAATTGGATACTGACGGCTTTTTTTTTTTTTCACCCTTTTTAAAAAAGCTTGGGTTCTGCTGTCTCTGTCATGGCCAAGATACCACTGCTGGAGTGCCTAACAAGACATAGTTACAGGGAGTGTTTAGGAAGATTGGATTCATCAGCAGAGCATGGAGTGGCGGAAAGTGAAGAAACTGAGCATGGGAAATCTTCTGAACTGGTGCTTTATTCTGATGTATCTAAAGTGAACAATAAATCAATGTTAGCATCATTTTGCAAGTCAGTTGAACATTCAGCTTTAGAAGGCACAAATCCCGAAAATGTAAAAGACGATAAGGAGTCTGGTCAAAATACTACTGTCCAGGACAATGAAACATCAGTAGAACTGAAAGATGATGATCAGCCTTCCTTCAATGTGTCTTTATTAGACTGGATAAATGTTCAAGACAGACCTAATGATGTTGAATCACTGGTCAGAAAATGTTTTGATTCTATGAGCAGGGTAAGTTAATAATTTTGTTTACACTCAAATTATATTGGGAATTTGCTGCGGAATTTTTTTTTTTGTTTATTTTCCAAATGCCAGTTCTTTTGAAGTGATTCAGCTGTCTGTAGTTTATTGTTTCTCAAATAACTTTCTGACGGAGACCAAAAAAAGAGTGAGGGTGGGGTAAATACTTTGAATGGGTTCTGAAATTTTAGGAATTTGATCTTTAAGAAAATTTGTAATTTTGCATCGAATGCTCATTATCTTAGTATGTTTTTTGTTTGCTTTTGGCCCAAAGTAGCCATTCTTTATGATAAGCCAGTGGCTTCTTTTAAAAAAAGCGACTTCAGATCTTAGTTGATTGTGTTCTTATGCTTACAGTGAAATATTCATGGACCGAACTCAATATTATTCTAAGAAATACTTAAGTAATTATTAAAATATAGGTCAAATTCATGTGCTTGTGATTTTGTTTGAATACCATATATATGCGTGTATATATATGCATATGTATTATTCATCAGTCGATAGAGATGTGCTTACAAGAGCATAGTATATTATGTTGTATTTCTGTGGGGAAAAGAAGAAAAATTACTCATATTCTTTCCAAATGTCTTCTAATCATTGTAACCTTTTACTTTGAAATTCCCTCCTATCTTTCCGTGCTCGTTCCTTTCACTATGGCTTATATGTCTTAAATAGTTTAACTTTGTTTGCATGTGTATAATATTATTGCAACTCAGTATAGCTATATAAAAAAGAAAATAAATTTTATTGTCTTGGACATTTTATTTGCTTTTTAAGGGTCTGGAAGACTCTCTCAGTTATGTCTAAGCCCCTGTTATAAGGAATATTATCATGTAATTGGTTTTGCACATTGATTTTGATGAGTTCTACTTTAAAAGTAATGGTCTATCTCTTAAAAATCAGTGTCTTGAGAGAGGCATTAAACAGTCCTTCAAATAAATTATATTAGTGATACTAAAGTAACAAAAATGAACAACAACAAAAAATCATTGTCGTACGTTATTTGGATCAGCTTCTAGTCTTATCTGTCACGTGCCAGATATAAAGAAGAGATTATCTTGCAACTGTGTGCTTTTCTGTCCTTGCTTTTCTTATCCAAGACTAGTTAGAAACCCTTTGTTTCAATTATTACAATTATTCTGTAATATAAGTTGCTATTTTTGGGGGGAAGGGGATTGCTCCTGCTCCTTTGTTTTCTTGTATAATTAGAATTGGAAGGCAGAAATGATGTTCAGGATATTCAGACTATGCGTGAAACAAGTAATGGTGATTCAGTCTTGAACTGTTTTGGTTCACAAGAACCCGAAAGCTTCCAAGTCATATGACAGTCCCTAGTTTTCCTTAGGAAAGCATTAATATGGTTTTTTGATGGTAGCACAAAGGATTTAGTCTTTATCTGCCATTGATTTAGAATTAGTTAAAAAACAGAATTGGCCTATTTAGATGAAAAGGAAAAGAAAAAATTACAAAATATCTGAAATACAATTGTTCTCTTAGCATCTACTTGAAATGACTCTTTGAAGTAGGAAATAAGACTATAAAACCAGTAATTCTGTTCTTTTTCTTGTTCTCTACCTGCCCTTCTTTGAAAAATGAACTGTACTAATGGCATGTGATTACAATTGATGACCTGAATTCAGTTTCAAGTAATATTTTTATTAAAATGTAAGGCATCAGAGTGTGAAGCTTATATCTTTGACAGTAGCAGTCTTGATAGAATTGGTGTGTTGCAGAGCACTGTTAGGTATGTGATTCTTCTAGCCTCTAGGCATTTGAACAGTGATGCTTCTGATTGCAGAAACAGAGGCTGCAATAAAAGCAGAGGGTAAGTAGGAGCTAACCAGATGTTATGACAGCACTTAACAGAAACAATTTAAGTAGAAAGAGAGAAGACTTAAAGATGAGGAGAACAATATTATCTATTTAGTAGTGAAAGTAGAGCAGAATGCTATCTATGCAATTAGGTAAAAGGTGGGGAAAAAAAAAAAAAGAATGGATGGGAGAAATAAATTACAGGGTGAAATAAAAGGAACAGGTTTTCTTTATAAAGGAAATAAATGGGATAAATCATGCTTTTTATGGTGATTTAAAGGGAAGGAAAAAAGAAAACATGGTCTTCAGTATTTTTTTTTTCTCTAGTAAGAAACTGTTCAGGTAGCTGCAGTTCATACTTGGAAGAGAACAAAATTCATAATATGATGAAAAGAAACTTCAGAAGTTTTGAGAAAACTTTGGGGATTTTGTAAATTAAATTTATTTCTTATGAAAAATTCTGAAATTACCAGGCTTTTGTATTTTCTCTGGTAGTATTTTAGTGTAGTCATGTTAGTATTGATACCATGTAAGTGACCTCTTTTCTGAGAGTTACTGGGCTCTTGTGGTGTGGGTTGATGTAAAAACTTCATGCTGATGCAAGAAGCTAGTATTAAGACTGTGTGGATGACCTCAGAAGACTGTATCCTTTCCATTAGATTCTCATGTAATAAGGTCTTTATTTCGCTACTTCTGTAGTGAAACTTGAAGAATTACCCCTACTATAGCTTCTGTGTAGTTTCTCATGCCAGTTTTTTTCCATGGATAATGGATCACAAAGGAATATGCTGAAATAATTTTCTAAAATGTGTTTTTATTAACAAAAATATCAGTAAAAATATTACAAGTGTGCTTTCTCTGTAGTTTGTGTTCCAGCTACTAGTACTGGTCTGCTTATCTATGAAGCTATCAAAAATATTTGCTCAGTAGGGAAATAACAGTGGGTCTTGCAACTCTTTGTTCTGCCCTTCCTATTAGACTTCCCACTGAGTCATGTTTATCTTTCTTTCTGAATGTGGCTGTATGGATTCTTTTCCACTGTAAACTGTTCTATGGTTTTAATTGCCCCTGTCCACTCCTCATCCCTTCTCCTTGCCAGAACTGGATTTGTGTGCTAGTCTATGTTTGTATGCTATTTGTATGCTAAGTCTAGTTGGAATACTCCAAATAAATTGATGTGGTGACTTGAGATATTCTATACCACCCAGTCTTACTGCTTCTGAAACAAATGAAAGATGTAGGCATAGGGTGTCTGATTCAAACAAAAATCCTGGTGAAAATAGTATTGGTAACTAGATAATAGTGAAGGTAAAAATAATAAAGTTATAAAAATTCATGTAGTTATTTAGCATTATCTTTCAGAACAACAAGTGCACTTATTTATTTGTTTTTCCAGCTTGATCCAAGGATCATCCAGCCCTTTTTGGCAGAATGTCGACAAACTATTGCCAAACTAGATAATCAGAACATGAAGGCTATTAAAGGCCTTGAGGATAGGCTCTATGCATTGGATCAAATGATAGCAAGTTGCAGCAGACTGGTAAATGAACAAAAAGAACTTGCTCAGGTAATGTATGCATATGTGTGTGTGAGACACTGGAAGATGTTAACTTTTGATATATGCATGGTGATAAAAATTATAATGAAACAATTACAGATTGTTGTGCAGGATTTTCATTATTCATAATAATTAGAGATTTAGATATTGGTAATTTTTAATCTGATATTTTCTGTATGATTTTTGTATTTTTTTAAAATACTTTAAAGTATTTTTCTGTTTTTGTTTTTGTTTTTTTAACTGAAAAGTTGAGACACTACTATTATACGCCAGTAGGTAGAGAAGGAGTTGTGACCTTCAGTTTTCATTTGTGGAGGGATTTATTGTTATCCTTGTGGCTTAGAAATAGCGAAACAATTAGAAAATCAGAACTTGAGAGATGAACAGACTCCCTTTCCCTTTTGAATGAAACACTGCACTGTTTAACAGTGGAGCCTGTGTTCTAGTAATTTCAGTGACTGAGTCTAGGAGTAAGTTTGTGTTAAATCTCAATCTTGTGTAAGTGCTTATGTTGTAGCCAGCTTCTAAATACAATGGACATTTCACATAATGGAAAAGATAGTATTCTATCTCTCTACTTGGTTGTCCAGTGTTATTGATTGTGGTCTTCGCTGGATTTCAGTTTTCACTTGAATGAGAAGTCTGTCTCAAGCTCACCAATTTATCTTGAGTGAGATGCCTAAGAGTCCCTTGAAAAGATTTATAAATACTTCTGTGTATTTTGATTTTGTAACTTTTGAAATTTTACCAGAGTTGTGACTTTCAATTTGCCTAATCTTTTCTAAACTGTGTATTCATTTTTTTAAATGACATATGGCGGTGTTTTTTTTCTCAGAATGGTGAGATAGAACAGGAGGTCATTTGTTTTTCTGAAGCTTCAATGAGTTGAATACTTGTGATTAAACCACTGATGAAGTATGCTACATGGTAGCATTTTCATATATGCTGTTCATGTATGTTGGAAAAGGAAGCATTTTCAGACCAGTTCTAACAGGTCATTGATTTTAATTCCTTAGGGTCTTATTATTTGGTCTACAGTATTTAATGCAATTGTTTAGATACTATTTGAAAAAAGCAAGCACATTTAAGATACCAGAGCTAGTATCATGTTAATCATTCTAGTGATGGTCAGCATAGAAATCTAGAAAGAAGGGCTAAATGCAAGGGTTTAATTCAAAAAATATAGATGAAGACGTGAGTGTTCTTTAAAGCTGTTAATATTAGTGGTACTGGAAAAAAAAATTACTTTATGTTATACCTCTAAACAGTGAACCATTTCTGTTCATAAAGGGAACAGCAAGTTGATATATTTTATGGAACAAGGATTAGAAACATCTAAATGGTAATCCTAGTGGCAGTATGTGTATTGGAAGCTGCAGGCTTGTTTTTCCAGGCTGGAAGAAGCTGGTGTTTCATTTGAGTTGACTTTCTACTCCAAATTCAATTTTATTACTGAAATTCAAAACAAACTTAGCTCACAGAACAGTCCATGTGCTGCTAGAAGGCTTCACTGCTCAGATAACTTGCTCATCCATGGACGTGCCTTAAGGGTTTTTTTTTCTTTTTTTTTTGATATGATTTTCAATGAACTGACCATTAAGCACCCTTTCATATGAAAAATGACTTGGTGATTAAGTGTTAGGAACCGCTAACATTTACTGGAGAAATCTATTTTGTTCAATTCAAAACTTATTTTCTACGAAATCTGGAATTTGTATCATAAACATATTTAATTATGATCAGTAGGTGGCATTACTTACAAAAGTACTTTTCTAGAAAATTTGGAATTCCTTCAGTCTTTCAATCTGATTCTACTCAGTAGCTTGTCCTTTACATTTTCTTGCATGTATTTTTGTGTTGTATTTTTTCCAAATTTTCGCTATTGGTAGTGCAGCTTTTACAAACACGATTACATCAAAATTCACTTCCAAGAACTAGGTTCATAGAAGTGTTATCCTATGAGAACTGTTAACCACGGTCAACACGTTGATTTTTCATAAGACTTTCTTGATTCTGGGGTAGTTCTATTTCACTTCAAGTAAGTCTAAAATGTTGTAGTAGTAAGTCTTCAAGTAAGTCTAAATTTTGAAGTAGTAACTGAGTAAATAAAATAAAAGCATTATCATACCTGTTTCTCAGCACCTTTCTTAGTTTACCTGTGACAGTCACATCATGAACCCTTTCATCTTCTCAGGGCTAGAAAAGCAAGAACTTGCGAGAACAATTGATTACTTGCATCTTAGTTTTTTCCCACATTTGTTTTCCGTATTATTTTTGTCATTTTATGTTTTTGACTACTAGCATGTAATAGGAATTCGAATTTAAAACGTACTTTAAAACATACTCCATCGGGACAGAATATCTTCTGCAGTTTCAAATTTACAAATAGTCTTTTGGCACTAAGAGTAAAGTTGTACCTGACTTTACTGCCTCGTCTGTGTATGTCTATATATGTTATGTTCTGTAATCAGCATTCTAGAACATATTTAGATATGTGTTAGGTGGTCCATCTTCCCTATTCTGCCCCCCTTCCCCTTTTATGGATTGCCTGTACAACATATATGTACAGCAAACAACAGATAATTCCTTACCCTGCTCAGCACCTAGTTACAAATAAACATCTGGCTGTACTTACTGTCTACTGTAAAGTTTATTCCTCACCCTCCTACGTTTTCATGTTTTCTGTTGGATCATGAAACAAGGAAAGTTCAGAGCAAATGTTGAAAATTTGAGTCTTATTAGCCCTTCTCACTGTGAATAGGACTTCCTAGAAGACCATTTTGCCTTATTATAGGTTTTTCCCAGCCTTGGCTGTCTGATCTTTCTCCTTCAGCTTTTTAGCTCACATCCTCTGCTTGGTCACCATAAATGTTCAGCAAGTGTCAGTGAGTGTAAATGGGTACCATTTTTTTTTCTGCATGAGGAAATTGAATTCTACACCTTTGCTTCATATGCACTTCTGTGTCAGATGTCATTCTGTCAGACTGCCCCCCTGCTGCCATCTGTTGCACAGCAACAAAGTGTAATCAGATATTAATTGCATGGTTCAACCCCTGCTGTTATACTAGCAACATTGGCCTCTGATATTGTAGGCCAACATAATAAAATAGGAGGCATTACTTTTGGAGTAGTCCTCATATTACCAATACAGTTTGCAACATCATAATTCTTTTGTAGTCAGCTGGACAACTGGAACTGGATGACTGTTTCAGAGAATCTCTGTTGCTGTCTAGGTTCCAAAGAAAATGACGGTTATCATGGTCTTTTGTCTTTGCTTGCATCATGGGTACCCAAGGTGAATTTCTCATTCACATAATGAGTACTTCTGAGTTAAAAAAAAAAAAAAGTTTCAGTAATTATTACACTCAAACTTTCTCTGAAATGTATATTCTATAGAATACGGAAGAGCTAATGCCAGATATTTACTTGAAAAGATTAAGGGCAAGTTTAAGTTGGTTATTCTAATGTTTCAATACTGGGCATCCTTAATTGTCATTGCGTGTATTTGTTTTGCTGTTCTTATGGTTATACATTCAATGATGCATAAAGAAATTCAGTAATTTGTCTTAAGTGGGATTTATGTGGCTGAAAATGTAGTAACAATTATGATGTACTGCTAATCAATCCAGGAGATAAAAACTGAAGATAATGTTTGAGTTTGTATGTGTGTTCATAGGGAAGAGAGAGGAAAACAGATTTTGTAGAAGAATTTTGATATTCAGAAGGTAGCTAATTTAGCCTGCAGTAATGCTGAATGTGTTATAATGCTAAGTCTTCAGTATGCTTGAATTTACCAAGCTGGCTGTTGAAGTCAGACTGATGGTTCGTTGCCTCAGTATTGGTATCTATTTCTTTCTGCTGCATTAAATTTATAATCTTTCACTGAATTCAGTTTGTTGTGTTAAGGTCTCATAAGGTTGTGATAGTAATATTTGGAGAAGAAAATGTAAGATCAGATGTATTTGAATTGGATTATAGAATGAAAAGAATGCATGTTGGACAGTGACTTCACAATGTATGATTCTGTTAGCTCCCAAATATTTACAGGAAGTTTTAATAAACTCATTCATACAGAGAAGATGATCACTTCAGTGCCTTTTTGTTGTCACAAAGCTTTTTTAACATATGTCTTTTCTTTTCCAGGGATTTTTGGCTAATCAGAAGAGAGCTGAGAACTTGAAAGATCCTTCTGTGCTACCTGATTTGTGTTTGAGTCATGCAAATCAGTTGATGATTATGTTAACTAATCACAGAAAGCTGTTAGATATTAAACAGAAATGTACCACTGCCAAGCAGGAGCTTGCGAATAATCTACAAGTCAGACTAAAGTAAGTTACAACTGTTCAACTTGATATTGTGAATTCCATTTGTATTGAGAATTTTAAAAGTATTTTATAAGGAGATTTTCATTAATGCATAGAGCTTTTTCTAAATGAAAGAGAAAATAGAAGTTGGATAAACTTTTGAAACTTGCATTTGCTTATCAAAACATTTCTAAGTGTGAAATAAAATTTTAAGAGAAAAATTTCTTAGGCGTTTGTATGACCTTCATATCAGTAAAACAGTATCCTCAAACCTGCCTCCTCCATCAACCTCAGAAGCCATCAATGTCTTATTTAAAATTTAACTGATATAATTATATGAATTTTTTCATAGGGCAGTAGCAAGCATATGAAAAATACTTTTCAGTAGCTTATGATCATATCAAAGCAAGAAAGGCATGCTGTTAGTTTGTGATTTACTAGCAGTTAATGAAAAATAATTATACTAACTTAAAAAAAAAAAAAGTAATATTTTTCATGTGAGCATCGTTGCTGTGTGACACAGCCAGTAATTATTATGTATTGCTCAGTGATAAAGTTTTTCACACTACTAAACTATTTCAAGCTACTAAACAACTCAAATTTTAATGTTATGTCAGATGTGTAGGGAACATACACAGTATAATGATTTTGTTTAAATAGTTCTATTTGTGTCAGCAATTAATAATTAAGCAATATTAATGGAAGGTCTGGAGGGCGAAGCACAAGAGAAGAGGGTGAGATGCCTTGTTCAGAGCAGGAGAGATAAGGGGAGCCCTCATGGCTGCTGCACCTCCTCACAGGGAGCGGAGGGCAGCCCTGAGCTCTGCTCTCTGTGACAGCGACAGGGCCCGAGGGAATGGCATGGAGCTGTGTCAGGGGAGGGGCAGCAGGGGGTTAGGAACAGGGTTTCATATGGAGGGCTGTGGACACAGAACAGGTTCCCTGGGGATGTCGATCACAGCCCCAGACTGCCAGAATTCAAGGAGAGTTTGGACAGTGCTCTCACATGTATGGTTTGGGTGTTCCTGCATGGAGAGACAGGGTTTGGACTCTATAGCAGTATTCACAGAACCATAGACTTGCACACTGGATTAGATATCTATCAAGGAGAATTTTTTCTTCATGGCAAGATTACAGTTTGTATAGAAGAGGTAGTTTCAAGATACAGGAAAAAATAAATTAGCAGTGCACTAGTGACAAAGATCTTTACTATGAGAGTGGTGAGGTGCTGGAACAGGCTGCCCAGAGAGGTTGTGGATGCCTCATCCCTGGAGGTGTTCAAGGCCAGATTGGATGGGGCCTTGGGCATCCTGGTCTGGTATTGAATGTGGAGGTTGGTGGCCCTGCATGTGGCAGGGGGTTTGGAGATTCACGATCCTTGAGGTCTCTTCCAACGCTGGCCATTCTGTGATCCTGTTATGTCTTTATTACTAAGAATTACTTATTGGTGGATCAGAATAGGAGTTTGTCTATACAGCAGCCTTTAACTTACTGAAAAGATGGTTTTTTTCTTTTGGCACCATTTTTCACAAGTAATGGGAGTTAGTACCTAGAAGATAGCTTACTGTAAATATCATTTTAATTTCCTGTATGTTAAAGTATTTATGTAGCTATGCACCAAACTAGTGAGTTATTAGAGGAAAAGGCTGGCATCCTCTTGGGAGGAAAAAGCTAATGTGGCAGGGAGAGTGAATGCAAGAAAAATAGATTTCATGGAATACTGAAGATTTTCAAAAAGAAAAGCAAAGTATTGTATTCTGGGTCAAACCAAATATTCTTCTAGCTTGTCTGTCTTCAGTAGCAGTATGTAGCAGGTGACCATAATGGGAATCTAGTGAGAAGGAATCTTTTTGTCTAAGAGTATTTACTTACAGAAATAGTTCACTTGTAGTTAATTGCTGGTGGAGATTTCTTCCATTAATTCTTTTTTGAATTCACAAGCTCCTGGCTTTTTCAAGGAGCATTATAACAGTGGTATACAGAAAATACTTCATTTTTGTGCTTCCACTGGATGTTTGTTGGATTCGTGCAATGCCTTCTCCTTCTTTCTTGCTACTCATTGCTGTGAGAAAGTTAACAGTTAAAAGTGACTTCTTTGGTGTAAAAAAATCACTATAATGTTTCTCTTCGGTCTCTCAATTTTAGCACTGTTTCAGTAGTTAAACTATGATTTAATTATTTTGCTGACTGATTGAAAATTGTGTTGGCCATGGAATAAATGTTCAGATTTTCAATATAGGAATTTGTATGTTAAGAGTGGCTTTAGATGTTAGAGTTATTTGTAATGAATGAGTAGATGGCAGTCTGTCTTATCTGTTAGACAGTATCCACACATTCAATATTTCTTACTAATGCTTTTCTGTAAATATTTTTAAGACTTATAAACAGACTAGTCTCTTCTAGACATAGCAGCTTCTTTTTAAGTTCTTCTGGATAAAACTTCATTATCATTTATTATGAAGTTACATATGCTCAGACCTACTTATTAAAAACAGTACCTTAACTCAAATGCTACTAAGTGTTAATTATGGAGCACTTTCAAGACTTCCTTATTGGAGAAATTAATGGAGAAGACAATTAGTGAATTCTAAATTATTTGGTACTTCCAGATAGAATGCTGTTGTCCCATGTAAAATGATGTAATTGTTCACTTGATCCAAAGATGCTGCTAATTTCAGTGAAATTAAAATGCATAAGAGATGACTAAGTTGTTATCTTCTAATGTATAACCTACTTTTGTAGGTGGTGTTGTTTTGTAATGCTTCATGCTGACCAAGATGGAGAGAAACTGCAAGCATTGCTTCGTCTTGTGACAGAACTCTTAGAGAGGGTCAAGGTTGTAGAGGCTCTCAGTACTGTTCCTCAGATGTACTGTTTAGCTGTCGTTGAGGTTGTGAGGAGAAAAATGTTCATAAAACACTACAGGGAGGTAAGTAAACAAGATGTCAGGTTCAAACCTTTGTGTCACTGCATGAATTAACAACTAACTATGTATTTCCCATTTCACAGTGGGCAGGTGCTTTAATAAATGATGGGAAACACCTATATGAAGCTGAAAGGGCAAAAAGAGAATCTTTTGGTAAACTGTTCAGTAAGTACTTCCTGTTCTGTGGTCCGTGGCTTAGTATGACATTTCTCTTCAGAAGTAGATAAAATACTTCCATTATGTTTTAGTTTAAATATGCGTATGATTATGTTTTTCCATATAATTTTATCAAAAATACTGTGAATGTTCTCATTAGTTTAATGCTCCTGAAAGAATAAATGTTATTACACTTGAATGCAGTTTCTGCTTGAACGTGTTCTGCAAGCTTTACGATTCCTTTAAAGGAATCCTTTTGAAATCATTACTGAGTATTTGAGCATTGGTGCAGCATCCTCTGTAATTCATTTAAAAAATGAATGAAAAGCTGAAGTTGCACGTCTGGAACACTTGACCAGAGGTTTTTTTCTTTAAATAGGAGAATTGAGTAAAAGGTTATCAAATGTTTGGAAAGGAAGTTAGCAAGATTTCAAAGAAGCAACTTTGAAGAATTAACTGAGGCTTTTGAAAAGGTGAACAGTAAGCAAATAGAACTCATCACACCATTCAAGCCTCTGCTTTTATGGTGGATTTTACATGAGGTTCTGTCACCACTTTTTGTTAAGAAAAAGTATGTTTGGAATAACTTCAAATTTAGTTCAATTGTTGAACTACAATAGCTCAATTGTTTTTTGTTGAGGCATTGTTTGTATGTTGCATTTATTCCTTTTAAATAACCATTTTTTCTTTGCCCAGGGAAGTCTTTTCTAAGGAATCGCTTGTTCAGAGGACTTGATTCCTGGCCTCCATCCTTTTGTGTATGTACTTAGTATCTTTTTGTCGTTTCTTTCATTTTTGTGAACGGCACTTAGTAATTTAAATGAGGCGTAATTCATGTTGTATACCTGTCACATTGCCCTGACAGATGAGATAGCTAGACAGTGTACTTTTTGCTATTAAAAGGGACCTATATTAACACTGTTTACCAACTTGTATTGTGGTGGGAAAGTGTGTATCAGTTTGTTCTTTTTAAGGAGTCATCTGTAGAACTGATTTAAAAAATTGTTTTTTGTTGATGCTCGGAAAACAAAGGCCAGGAGGAGTAATTGTTTATTTAATCCAATATTCTGAATAATATAGACCTAAAATTTAATCATTTGGTAAAAACAAGTGTTTTCCTTTTTTCCTGTGATTACTGGAGGAGTGGAACAGAATTTTTGTTTGTAATTGAGCATTGCCTATTGAATTTCTCACAGATTAGTTAATTAAAGTAAAATATTTTGATTCTAATATTGCTGACTTTTTTTTTTTTTTTTTAGTATTTTAAATACTGGACTGTATTTGTGTATTAAGTTAGTCTTAAGTTTCAGAGTCATCTCTTATCCCTTAACATTAGTGGTCTGTTTAATAACTTTAGTAAGCTTAATAATAGGGAGAAAGTGCTGCTGCCAGAGGCACTATGGATAACAATAAATTTGAGTTTATATATTTATTCTTTAGGGTTGTGAGGGTATGGCCAGATGTGCTTGTTTAAAAGGAGAATTAAGTCTTTGATGAGAGAAATCATAGTTTAACTTATCTGTTATGAATTAGACTCCTTTTGAATCCCTTAGTTATCTTGTAATCATCATCAACAATGTATGAATTAATTTCTTCTTGATACAGACAAGAAAACCTCGCAGATTTGACAGTGAGCTTCCAGATATCTCATTAAGTGACTTGCAATTTTTGCAGTCTTTTTGTCCTTCAGAAGTTCAGCCGTTACTCAGGTAAATCACCTTTTTCACCTCTATGTGATGTGGAAGTGGCTTCCCTTTCTGTCCTGCTCACTCCTCATTCAGACCCCCTCTCCCTCTCTGATATCTTTTATGTAAGGAACAGACAGTGATATTTTGTAAACTGGTGTCGTTCTTAAGTGATGCTTTTAGCTGACATAGGACAGGTATGTTCTTTGTATGCTTCATGTACTCAAGTTAAAATGACCTGAGCACCTCAGTCCTATGTATTCTCTACTAAGGTGTAATTAATGTTGAGCATTGCTATGATGGATAATAAGCTTTCAAATTCATGTATTTTAAACCTGTAGAAATAAGATAGAGTAATGTTAAGCAAGTTAGCAAGCAAGAAATAGGCAAGAACAAGTATGGTGTGTAAGATCCTATGTCAGAAGAGATCTTTCTCTGTATCACCACAATGAGATGCTGTATGTGTGGACTATTGTTCTGTTAGAACAGAGCTGTAGTTCCATTTTCCAGCTTTAAGGCCAAAATCCCACAGAAAATAATAAGTCCCCGTGGAGATGCTCTGTTGTCATTTATTAGGTTTGCCAACAGTATCAGCCTGAAACCTGTTACTGGCGTGCAGCATTGAAATTCATTGCATTTTTCATCTTTATGTTGTATTGGTATTATTTTTGATTCTGGAGTCCTGTTGATCCTCCTGGTGCTATGTCTGCTGGTATTAACAACAGGTGTAGTGAGCTTAGCCTACTTGACAGTGAATTTGTTGTCAATCATGATTTTGCTGATAAACCCTTTTAATTTCTCTTGTTACAGTGTTAGACTTGCTTCTCAGGGATTCTAAAGATAAAATGTAAACTATAGTTTTATATATTGCCGATATTGACATCATGATTTTGGGGGTTCTGAGAATTTTATGACCGTCCTAGGAAGCTCTCTGAGTCCAGTAAGAATTTTGTTATGCTATTAGAGAATATTCAGTAACAAAGCTGTTCGTGACTGATGTAGTGACACAGCTTTCCACTTGATGGCAATAGAGGTGGGATTATGTTGTGTTCACCTTGGCTTCTGGGTTCAGACTTGCATTTGGTGGTAATGTTGATGAAGGTGGAGGACTTATAACTTGAACAGGCCTAGCTTTCGCACATCTTTATACACATTGAGTTTCAGAACAAACTTTATAGCAGTGGTCTCTTCAGTGCTTTAATTGAACATCCCAAAGAAAACAATTGGCAAGCAAGCAAGCTGAGGATGAGCAGTGGGATTCTTCTCTATCACTGCTGATTCCCGGAGCTTCAGGATTAAAATTATGCCTCCATTTTCATACAGTGCTTCAGTGAAAAGTTTCTGAGGTTCTAAGTTTAACTAGTTGCTGAAATATTAATTCCATAAGAATAATACTACATACCACATGCCATATATTTCGACTAAAGAATGCAAAATACATTGAAACATTATCTGCTTTTGTCGTATTGTTAGTCTAAATGAACTCCTGTTTCATTAATTCAGTGGAGCAATTCCAGACAAATTAAATATTCTAGAAGTACAGGCTCTCAAGAAAAATGAAATGTTACTTTTTCAAAGGTTTAGGAAACCTGTAACTTTTCAACACTTGCAATGTGATCACAACGTGTTGTTCAGTCTTTTCAGTGATAGGTAACCTAAATTAAATAGAATAATATAGAATTAATTGCTGCTTCAAAGTAGGAGCTGGATTGGAGAGAATCCAACTGAAGAGAATAATTGAGCCATTTGCAATTATAGGTGCTTCAGTTACAGATTTGATCACCATCAGTTCTCTTCTGGTATGTCTTGAAAGGAAAGACTTTGATGCAGTACTTCCCCATTATTTTTATCATTATGTGGTCCTTAAGAGCTCTGAAGTTCTTAATTTAAAGCACAAATAAAAGGTACTTGTGTGAATTTTCTATGCTAAATACTTGAAATGAAAAAAATATAAACTTCATTTAGAGGGAAGCTTTGTCTCGCTGGAATGTCTACATTAAAAAAATCAATCATTTGAATATTAGATGTAACAATGTGCCAAAAACATATCCTGTGTTGTTTTTAAGGGTTCCAATACTTTGTGACTTTGAACCTCTTCACCAGCATGTACGTGCTTTACATAACCTGGTAAAAGCAGCGCAGAGTTTGGATGAAATGTCACAAACCATTACTGACCTGCTGAATGAACAAAAGGTATGCTTTTTATTTTTCTTAACCAAAAAAATAGAATATTCTATTCAAAAAGAGCTGTGTATTTTCATAATGTTGTTTTATCTGCTTCAGGAAGGTACTTTGTTTTTCCAGATGCGAAGATTAGTTGATCACACAACTTTACAGTAGTAATTTACTTCATAATAAGTAAAGTAAGTCTATTTAGAAAATAGTCTAAAGGTATGAAATGCCTTCAACACATCAGATGCTTGTATTCCACAAAATTTGTAAAATTAATAGAATAAATTATAGTCCAGTGGAATTATTCTGATCATATTTTTCTGCTATTTTTATGATCCTCTTTGAATGTATGTATTTTGTCTCGTTTGTATTTTTCAAACATAAATATAAAAATATTCCGTTTTGGGCACTTCAGTACAGAAGGGACACTGAGGTGCTGGACAGGTAAAAAGAAGGGCAACAATGCTTGTGAAGGGCTTGGAGAGTATGCCCTATGAGGAGAAACTGAAGGAACTGGGGATGTTCAGTCTGGGGAGAAGGAAGCTGAGGGGAGACCTTATTGCTCTCTTCCAATATCTGAAAAGTGCTTACAGTGAGACCAGGGTTGGTCGCTTCTCACTGGTGACAGGTGACAGGACAAGGGGAAATGGCCTTAAGTTGCACCAGGGTAAGTTCGGGTTGGATATCAGGAAAAACTTGTTTCCAGAAAGGGTTGTTAAGCACTGGAATAGGCTCCCCAGGGAGGTGGTTGAGTCGCCATCCCTGGATGGGTTTGGATGTGGTGCTCAGGGACATGATTCAGAGGAGGGCTGTTAAGGTAGTATGGTTAGGTTGTGGTTGGACTTGATGGTCTTTGAGGTCTTTTCCAACCTGAGTGATTCTGTGATTCTATAAGCTTGTTACTTCTTTGGTAGTTTTCAATGTTTAAGTCTTTCTGCCCCAGAAAGATAAGGGAGAATTCAGGGACCCCATGACTGGTTGTAGCCATTAATCTGAAAACTGCTGGTTGCAGTCCTGCTTTCTGGGGAAGTGTTATATGCAGTCCTTTGAGTTTACAGGGAACAGATAGCTTAAAAACAAAACAAAAACAAAACAAACAAACAAACAAAAACCCCTACCTTTTCCTCCTCTTCCTCCACCTATCAAGCAGATTCTTCCCCTAGAAAGAGAAGCCTGTCAGTCACTTTAGGTTGCTTCTACACATTCTGCCTCTAACATTCATTGTACACCAAATAGGATCCTTTTAGCTTCTGATTGTAACCTATTCTGGGGACTTAAGCAGTGTTTAACATTTTATGTAAAGTTTAGTGCTTCAGATTGACCTCCTGCAGTTGAATATTTTGCAGGATTCCATGTTATAACCTAGAATATAAGTGTTCAGATGCATTTTGATGCTTTCTAGTACTAACCTTGTGCAATTCGCTTCACAACGCCATGGTCCTAGTTAAGTTTATTGTATATACATTGAAGGGGCTGTTACTGTTATTATTTTTATTTTGTACTCAAAGTCATGTGCATGTGAAATTTTGAATGAGATAATTCCTGCTTAAAGCAGATATGTGAAGTCCTCTGTCTTTTTACCCCTCTGAAACTTGAACATGAGATTTACTGTAAGTCTTTGATTCATTCTTTGGGTAAGGAACTGGCTAGAGGGCCATGCCCGATGGGTAGTGGTTAATGGAGTTAAGTGCAGCTGGTGACCTTATTCAAGTGGTGTCCCCCAGGGGTTGGTATTGGGGCCCATCTTGTTTAATATCTTTACTGATGACCCAGATGAGGGGATTGAGTGAGTAACGCTCAGTAAGTTTGCAGATGGCACCAAGTTGGGAGGTGGTGTTGATCTGCCTGAGGGTAGGGGGACCCTTCTGAGGGATCTAAATAAGCTGGATCACTGGGCTGAGATGAATGGGGTGAGGTTCAACAAGGCCAAGTGCTCTTTGACCACAACAACCCCATGCAGTGCTATAGGCTTGGGGATGAGTGGTTGGATGACTGTGAAGAGGAAAGGGATCTGGGGGTGTTGGTTGATGCTCGGCTGAACATGAGCCGACAGTGTGCCCAGGTGGCCAAGAGGACCAACAACATTCTGGCCTGCATTAGAAATTTTTTCTAATTAGAAATAATTAGAAATCAGAAATTAGTGTGGCAATCAGGAGCAGGGAGGTGATCATCCCCCTTATTCAGTGCTGGTGAGGCTGCACCTTGAGTATTGTGTTCAGTTTTGTGCACCTCGCTACAGGAAAGACATTGAGGCCCTGGAACATGTCCAGAGAAGGGCAGCGAAACTGGTGAGGGGTCTGGAGCACAAGTCCTGTGAGGAGCAGCTGAGGGAGCTGGGATTGTTCAGTCTGGAGAAGAGGAGGCTCAGGGGAGACCTCATTGCACTGTACAACTTCCTGAAGGGAGGTTGTGATAAGGAGTGGTTTGGCCTCTTTGCCATGGGACAAACAGGACCCGAGGAAATGGCCACAAGTTGTACCAGAGGAGGTTTAGGTTAGATAGGTTACATAAGGAAGAGCTTTTTCTCTCAGAGGGTGGTCAGGCACTGGAATGGCTGCTCAGGGAGCTGTTGGAGTCGCTGTCCCTGGCAGTGTTCAAGATGCGTCTGGATGAGGAGCTGCGAGAGATGGTTTAGTGCTTGTGGTAGCAATGGTAATGGGAGCACAGTTGGACTAGATGATCTTGCAGGTCCTTTCCAACCTTATAATTCTATGTAGAATATGAGATCTGGGCTTCTTTTTGATCTGAAGTGTAAGAAAGTGTGTCACTTCTTTCTTAATGAAAATTGATTTCTTTATGAGCAACTGTTATGAATAAGTATTTTAGGGCCTTTTCACTGTATTAGACAATGAAATGGCTAAGAATGGTGGCAGCTGTGAGTTTTCTGAACATATTCATTCAGCAGATCACACTATGATATGTAAATGTCCACTTCCAGCTGAAAGCATCCTGAAATTTCTTAGTGACACATTTTCTAGGGAATTTATTATTCACAAAAGCTTACAGTGTAAGGAAAACGTGAGATCAGTCAAAACAGTAGCTTTAATTCAAAATACATAACATTGGAACAAGAAAAAGAAAAGTTGCCTTACTTATTCCACCTTAATCATTTTTAGTATTCCGAAAATCCATCTAGAAATTGATTCAGACTTGTTTATCTGAGACATTTTTATTAGCTTATGGCTTCACAAAAAAGATGCTTGCTAAGTCAGGAGAATCTGTTCTTTCCACACTTTTCTTTTGCTGTGCTTTGACCATTTTGGATTCTTGGCTGACTCAGAAATGTCAAATGCCCAGACAGATTTGGGTAATTGTCTCTATCCATAGAGTAAATTACATTGCACAATCAGAGCTGGAACACTCATGATGTCATCTTGAAAGCGCTTATTTCTGTCTGTGATTTTGATGATTCATTTGAACACTTTTCTGTACTGAAGCAAATAGGCCTATTGAAATGATTTTCTTTGTGTTGTTGTTATCACCTAATGAAAGACATTAGGTCTCTTCTCTGTGTTGCTTTGGTTTGCAAACAGTCTAGAAGTGTCTTTTTTTTTTTTTTTTTTTAGTTTTATGTATGTATATACATACTATTTTTGCATATCTTTGTGCTTTTGCTTAGAATTACTGAAAGAGTATGAAGTATCCTTTTCTTATCCTTAATGTTGCTGGGAATTTGCACTACATGACTAGCAAGATGAATCAATATTTAATAATAGTCCTGAAAATGACTTCATCTTCACGCTCCTGCAAGTTGTTTGTGAACTGTAAGATCTACCCAGCTTGCTGATGACTCAGTGAGCACTGAATTTTGCCTGTGTAGCCCACAGTATTTGCCCAGGGAGGCCCATCAGACCACTGGGGATAGGAACTAGTTGATTTTTAAGGTGACTTCCAACCTAAGTCATTTTGTGGTTCTATAACCTCAGCTTTCTATTAAAAACAAGTGGCAGTAGAAGCTTGGTTCATCAAGTTGGACTACAAAAGTTTTTCTCATGCATGTTGTTAATGCAGCAGTTGAGTTGTCTGATTCGGAGTTTAGCTCTTCTTGCTGATGCAGGAGGATGGTCTTCATGCATTTGCCTTAGGCAGGAGAGGAAAGCTGTGAGTGCAGCCAGGTGAACAAAGAACAAGTCAGAGAGGGATTCCAATACCGTTTTGGAGATGTTAGTGTGTTCTGTGTCTCCTTAAATCTTATTATGACAGCTTTTAAGTTCATGGAATGCTAATGATGAAATGTGTCATTGTCTGGTGAGTTTCTTCTAATATTACATCATACCTCCACACACCATACATCATGAACAACATTGGTCTTTAAATAATTTGTTAATTTTGAAATGTGCTTTTAGTGCTTTCTGCTTATTCTGTTTAATGGCCTCACACCAAAGAGATTGCTGTGCCCTTTCATTTTTCTGATAGAGTTTAATCGGATCAGCGATTAGTCTAAAGATATCTAAGAGAAAGTTAAGGTGCCTGTAGGACTGAGATAAGATGATTAAGGTGTCATCTTCATAGGTACCAGGTAATTAACACTTTCAATCCTGTGGTATTAAAAATTGCTCTTGTAAGAGAAGCTGGCTTTTCAAATGAGATTATGAATCTACAGCTTGTTCTAGTTGAGTTCAAAATTCAGCACTGTTTGTAATCCTTAAAAGAATTGCCCAGTTCCTTGTCCATGAGATTATCTAGTAACATAACCAAGGCAATATATGTAACCCAGCAACACTGCAGAACTTAAATTAGCTCTACTATTCTCTATGCTTCCTATTTTTCTTTTCTTCCTCTGAACTCCTGTTCCTTCATTATCATGGGAATAACAGCATATGACATATATGTTGATTGCTGCCTATAGGCTGTAAATGGCAGACATTAGGTTTTCAGAGGAATAGGCAACAGTCAACTGTCTTCGATCTAGTTTCAATTCCTCTAAATGTGAGGCTTTATTCTTCATGAGGCTATAATCTGGTAATGCAACTACAGCTCACAACAGCCATTGCAGAGCGTGGAATTTTTTCAACCACAATTTTTAACAAGCTCCCTACAGACTATTGCTCCACACAGTGAAGAGTTGTGTTTTTTACTCTTTGTGCTATTATAGTTATTCTCTACCTTCTTGGTACTCCTGCAGGACCACACTGGAATTGATTCCATCTTTGCTTTGCGTGTAGAACCTTAGAATATTCACTCCCTGAAGTGTTTTTTGTTTATGACGTCTCTGATGCTAGCTTTTATTACAATTGAAGCTCTGGTTTATCAATGTTAAATGCTTGTTGCTTAAAGCGTATGATTTGAGTCCATTTGTCACCATATACCGTATCTTTCAACATGTTCCTCTCTAAATTTCTGTAGTTAAAAAGCAAGTTGATCCCAAGGCAGGTGTTGAAATATGGACTATTAATACCTTTACCAAAAGGAATGTTGCTCTTTAAGTTGTCTCTTATGATGTGTATTCATTTGTGATGACTAAAGACAGCATGAGAGTCAGCACATGTTCTTTGGAAAAGAGACACGAGCAAGATTACAGATAGTTATTCCGTATAAACCGTAGTCATTCATTTGAAGACTGAATGATCTGGAGCTCCAGAATCAGGCCTGGGTTTTATTCCAGTGTCCCTAGGCAAAATGACAGAAATTAGTAGTGTTGGAAGCAACATGGGAAAAATAAATCTACTCAAAGTGTGATATCCTTAGATCTGAACAAGGCAACAATTTTGTTATACTAAAATTTGTGGTAAACCTTCTTAATTTAATATTCGTTATCAATGACTGAATTACCCTGGTTTATAAAGCTGTACAAGCAAAAAAAAGTAATTTAACTAACAAAATTATTAGGAAAAACCAATTTTGTTTGTCAGGAAACAAAGAATGTCTGTTTATGATTACTTCAGTTTTTTTGTTATCATCCAAACTTACATTTGACTCCTTTCAAATACAATTGTATGGGATTATTGTAGAATTTCTATATAAATGGGCTCTTGGTAATTAGGTATGTGTGCAATTTTCCAATAATTTTCAGAAAAGTACCATTTGCAATTTCTGCTATTTTTAGTTGAATTTTTAAGTTATTTATTTTTCATCCTTACAGATAAGACTGACTTGTTCATTTTACTTTTGCCTGATAATTTTTAATCAGTTTCAAACATTTGCCAGGACTTTTACCTATCACCTTAAATACTTGTTCTGCATTTTTTTTAACTTGCAGGCTTCCAATAGTCAAACATCACCACAGTCTGCTACTACACCAAGGATGGAAAGTACAACAGGAACCACAATTGCTACCTCTTCCAGAACTCCTCCATCGCTCAGTCTTCAGGGTCCCCTGTGTCCTCCTGTGTGTCCCCCTGCTCCACTAGAGGAATTGTCACCAGACAGCATTGATGCTCATACATTTGATTTTGAAACTATTGCCCACCCGAACCTGGAGCAAGCTCTCAAGCAAGGATCATTGGACTTGGATTCATTAGCAGAAAGTCCAGAATCTGACTTTATGTCAGCAGTAAATGAATTTGTCATAGAAGAAAATCCAGTCTCTCCTAATGCTATAAGTGATCCACAGAGTCCTGAAATGATGGTGGAATCTCTTTATTCTTCAGTTATCAATGCAATAGATAGTAGACGTATGCAAGACACGGGTTCTTGCGTAAAGGACATTTCAGTAGAAAATGCTTCTCGTAGTGTTTGCATGGAGAAGTGTAAGGTAATTGCTCAAGATTCAAAAGTACGTCTAAGAGGTATAAAAGAAGATCTTTGCCACTTTAGAACACTTGTACAAAAAGAACAGTGTGACTTTTCTAATTCTTTAAAATGCACTTCATTAGAAATAGTAAATACTATTGAAAAGGTAAAACTTTCACTTGAAAAAACACTAAAAGATAAACATCAAAAAGAACTGCAGTCTCTGAAAAGTGAATATGAAACCAAAATTAATAAATTACTGGAGGATGATGAGGAAAGCAAGAAAAAGATTGTAAAGTTAAAAGGTGACTTGTTAGGCCTTGAAGAAGTACTTCAGAATAAGAACAATGAATTTGCGATGGTGAAAAATGAAAAGGAAGCTGTAGTTTCCCTTCAGAATGAAAAAGATCAGAAGCTACATGAATTGGAATGCCAAATGGAGACACAGAATTCTGAAATTAAGAAACTGAGACAGTCACGTGAGATAGTACTCGAAGACTTGAAAAAACTTCATGTTGAAAATGATGAAAAACTACAGCTCCTGAGGGCAGAACTCCAGAGTTTAGAACAAAGCCGTTTAAAAGAACTGGAAAACAACCTTCAGGCCAGGCATTTACAGGAATTTGAGAAGGTGCTTGCTGAGCACAAGGACAGTTTAGATCAATTAAAAAAAGAGAACCAGCATAGACTTGAACAAATGCAGGAATCTCATGCAGCAATTGTGCAAGAGAAACAACAGCAGGTAGAAGAGTTAAAACTCAAAGTTTCAGATCTGTCTGATTTGAGGTGTAAATTAGAAGTTGAACTTGCCCTGAAAGAAGCAGAAACTGATGAAATGAAGCTTCTCTTGGAAGAAAGCAGAAACCAGCAACAAGAGACCTTAAAATCTCAGATTGATAAGGAAACTGAAAGCTTAAAAAAAGAGATAGAGAAATTAAACAGTAAGATACAAGTTAGCAGTGATGAATATCAAGTGGGCTTATCAGAACTAAGAACTTTAATGACAATTGAGAAAGATCAATGCATTTCCGAGCTGGTAGACAGATATGAAGAAGAATCAAATTTGCTTAGAACTGAACTAAACAAAGTAACAGTTTTGCATCAAAAAACTTCTGAAGCAGAAAAAAGACTTTCAGATCAAATAACAGAACTGCAGTGTAAGTTAGAGTTGGAAAAAAATGCCCTAGAAAAGGAAAAAACAGAAAAAATGGCACTTTGTGAGCAGCAGGAAAAATATGAAGCTATCATCCATAGGCTTAAGGAAGAGAAAGATCTGTTAGTATCTAACCAAGAGCAAGACAAGCAGTTGCTGATTCAGAAACTCAATTCTGAAAAAGAAGATGCCGTACAAACTGCTTGTAAAGAATTTGAATTACAAAAGGAAGCTGTTGAAAAAGGGCTTTTGGAAAAAATACAACAACTTGAGATGCAAGTAAATCAGAGGTACTGTAAGGATTAAGTTGCTGTGCTATCTTTGTATTCTAAAGTAATTACTGCATATTGCAGCATGAATACACTGAATTAAGTGAAACTTCTATACATTTGTAATAGTATGTTTTTTTTATTCAAGTTACTTTCATTTTGTAGGTAGTGACATTCCTATGTGCAGTTAGTCACAAAGTTTGCCAGATGTCTTTTACGTATTATTTTCGGACAAGAAGTAAGGTTTTCAGTTTTGTAATGCTATGCTAAGGAATATTATTACAATTGCCTGAAATTCAATTTTTGATGATCTTAGCCTACTTCTCCTGTTGCATCCTTTGCTCTGGCTCTAGTGCTGTGACACCATGTGGTTCCTAACTTTTGGGTTGATAACGTTCTTATACTGATTGACTATATGCTTATGGAGGTGCTGATGTTGCCATGAAAAACTGCATGAGAATATGTGAACAGCTGAGGGCAGTCCCACAGCCACCTGAACTTCAACTGGCTTTAACTGCTATAGTTACATATATAAAGGTCTTCAGTTTGAGCTTTATAACAAAACACACTTGGGCAACATCATTTTAAAGAGCATTGTAGGATGACTGTTCTTCATTGTTAATTTCTGCAATATTTTTCCAATTTGGGAAAAAAATTCCTTCCCATAAATGCCAAGTTATGCTTCCTGACTTCCTGTTTCTAACCTGTGTGCTAGTTCATAATGCTGTCAGCAGAGCAGACTGTGATATTGTGTAATGGAAATATTAGAATTTTTCTCCGTTGCTGTGGCCTAGAAACAGTATTCTAATTTGAAGTGCTCAAATTTGTCATTAATGTTCTTGGATTGTCTCAGAACTCCAAGGTTAAATCTTGTTAGTACAATATCTTAAGTTTTTTTTTGTTCTGGGTATTACAGTATATCAAGTATTTGAAATAGAAAAAGTGATAGAATGGATATAAAAAGAACAGTGCAGAACATGAACACAAATTTAAGTTAGCGTTTAATTTTTTAAATGTCAGCGTAATGGTGTATTTTCTTTCTAAGTTGAATGGAGGGAGGGGCTATAAAAAGAATCCTGTGATCTGGTGTACACACAATTCACTTCTGCGGTGCAAAGAGAAATGTAAGCATCCACTTCTCTTGAAATATCCAGATCATCCCCATTGCCTCAGGATTTTGCTATGCTAAATATCTATCATTGATGTTGTATCAGTGTTGACATTTTATGTGTCTCTGTACAGAAAAGGTTGAAATAGTGATACACTTCTTGAATTCAGATTCAGTGATTGAGTTACAGTTAATACCTCTTTCTTAAAATATTCTCTAAATTTAATAAGATGTGGTAGAATGAGGAGAGGGAAGCATCAAATGCTGTATTTAAACCTTTTCTTTGTATTAGTGCTTGTAGAAGATCAAAAATGTGACTCGGTAGGGAAGAGGTGTAGCTATGTCATCAGACTTAAAAACAAACAAAAAACACACAGCAACAACAAAACCACCACCTGCATTTAAATTTTAACAACTGATCAAAGCTCTGTGTATTTCTTTACAAACTGGATAAGACTGATACCAATGTATTTCAAAGAAATGTTGTCTGCTTCAGTCTGATGAAGCATTAGTAGTTATGAGTTCTGTCGGTAGTTTTTATTTTTGAAGTACAACATTATAATATGTATTGCCTTCTAAGGCTTCGCTTTATGCCTTTCGTCTGCTGTTATGTTTTTTCCTTTCTAGCATGTGTTTCGTCTCCAGAAGGCGTATGTTATGTAGATTTGTCTTAATATTTCAAAGTCACTGTCTAGCTGCTTGCTTGGTTTTTCTTGAGTTCCTAAAGCCTTAAGTTATGTAACTCCAGTTGACTTGTTATCCTCGCTGAATTGTTGCTTAGAAGTTAATTTGTAATGTTAGAAAGAAACTTTTGCTTGTCACATAAATGTCCTTTTCTGCAAGATCACTGTTACGTTAATGTTCCAGAAGGCACTGGTGATAACTTAAGTTGTTAAATTTCTGAATATTTTGCTGCTATCAGGAGTTTCATTTTTGAACTTGAGTGTTACCTGTGCATTACCAATATATGATAATGTGTGTTTTGGTTATAAAGTTCCTGGAAGTTATCAGGATTAGGAGAGGTAATAGAACTTTAACCCATTTGTAATTCTTCTGTGTGATCTTACGTACATAGTGTGTACTGTGCTCAACTAAGATTGATGGAGATTAGTTGAACGATGCAATGTTTGTAATGATTGTCATTAAGCAGCTCGATTAACTTGATTTATAATACTTGGGGAGGAAAAAAAAAGAAAAAAAAAAAAAAAAAAAGTATGATAGGACTGCTTTGTAAATTAAGTTAAAAGTTGGTATCTTCCAGCCTTGGTATTTTCCAGCCAGTTCCATAAGACCACAATTAGTGGTGAAGCTTCTCCATATAGAAAAACCGTATCATATTGGTCATAATACTTGTCACACACACACTCTCATGGCTAGACTTTATAAATAAATTGAAGTTCAATCAGCACAAAAGAGAAGAATGAGAATTTTAAATAGTGCAGATTTTAACAAAAGTTGCTCAGTGAAGGGATTTGTCTGTCCCAGTACTTTATAAAGTGATGCTTCATGATAACTCATGCCAGACCACAGAAGTGGATAGGTAGTGCTTTGAAATCAATTATTAGAAAATATTTTATCCATTTGAGATTACCTGCTTCAAGAGCCATTTAAGGTTCTTATTCTTCATGCTTGAGTGACAATTAATGCTTTTCTTTCTGATCACTATTGCTGATCTCTAGATTCTGCAACCCACAGAGTTCTTTTACATCTGGATTCCTTATTGTTGAATTGCTTATTTTTGTAAGAGTTTTGGAGGTATTACGTTTTGACACAGTAAAAATCTACAGGGAGTCGATCTGTCATTGTTTCTTGATCTTCTGCTTTGCATTCCGTCTATTCAAATAGTAAAAACATGTCTTCCCCCTCAAGCAGATTTTAACAGTATTGACACACTAACGGTCACTAGAAAACAGAATGATCAAGAATAAGTATTTGGTGAGGTGCATGTGTTTTAAAAATAAAATTGAAGAGTAGTAATGACTTAATGTGAATACGGTAGAGTCTCAAAACTAACTTCTGACTTGTGTGCTTACTTTCATATTTCATATAGTCTGGGACTTATATATATGATGAATTTAAAACCTAAACGTTTTCTTTTAAGTCCTCCCACTGAATCATCTGCTGAATCAAGCTTGGTTGCTGAACTTCAAGAAAAGCTTCAGGAAGAAAAAATGAAATTCTTGGAGCAGCTTGAAGAACAAGAAAGAAGAAAGAATGAAGAAGTGCAGAACATTAGAACATCTCTAACTGCAGAACAGCAGGTAAAACTGACTCTTCATTGCTCTTCCTTCCCTGAGAAGGATGTGTTCTTTTCCTGTTTGTAAGTTATAGACTTTTTTTCTTTTTTTTTCTTTTTTTCTTTTTGCTATTGTAACACTTGTGCATTCTGAATTTGCGTTATGGTATTTTCTAGAGTCAGGATGTGGTACACCAATGGAATTCAACATGCTTATGACATTTTTTTTTTTGCTTAACTGTTTGTGAAGTGAGCAATCCAGATTCATTTTTTATTTGATAGTTTTGCTTGCATTGTTGTGTTAGTACTCTAAGTTTTACCTGTTAATTTTCTGAACTTCAGAAGGATGTCACTTAAGTATAGTTTAAGTTAATGGTATTTTTGGGCAACACAAATTTAATGCTTAGAAATACTAATTGATTTGGAATGCTTCTTCGTGCCTTTTAGACTTTATTAGCCTGGGTGGATGGTGTTTTAGGTTCAATGCAGATGTTTTTCTTCTTTCTAACTCAGATTAAACATTTCTCTGTACTCCTCACCTCAATACAAACTCACACTATACTGGATTAATTATTGCTGCACTGAATTACTTATTGCAGTATCTTTGCTGGCTCATTTTTTCTTTAAACATTGAATCTCAAATTTTGTAGGTGAACATTCACTTCTAAAATTGAATCTCGAAGTAACAGCTATTATCTACAGCTTTGTTGCATTTAAATACTAAGAAAGGATTTTCTGTTTTAAGTACTTACACTTTAACTGTAGCAGGATCAAATAAGGACAAAGAGACAGTGAGTAATCAACTGGCTTGGTGAAATGAATGCTGCAAATTACTTGGTGCAGAGAGCCGAATATCACAGGCAATTATAAAGACAGAAGAAGTTCTGAAAGTTTGGGAGTGCAGACATGAATACTGGAGAGAGCCTTCTGTAGTTAATCTAGTAGGAATATTTTATAGATTACATAGACAACTGTAATATTTATTTTTCTATCAGAGTTGGTCTTGATATGCCATTTTCCTCGTGCAGTAATCTTCATGTGTGGTGCAGAGTACGCTAGGAAAGGTTCAGAAGTGTTGACAGCAGATTCTGATGAAGTACACAATCTATTAAAAAGCAAATACGCCTGAATCAGTCAGTGCTAAAGATTCACAAAACTGTTGCTGCTGAATGCTGAATATTCTGGATATTTAACTTCACACTCTTGTAGTTTTTGTCCCTTTGAGATGTTACTTAACGCTTTTGGCATATTGTGTTAGTTTTCTTATGCACACGTTTACCAGAGTCTGTTATGCATTACGTAAAGCTTATACCTGTCCAAGTAGCTTATGGTTTAAGACGGATGAATAGGCATGTTTGTAGGCATAGAGAATCTAAAGCTAGTCAAGATCATGCCTGGCTCTTAAATTCCCTGAAGAAGTGAAATTGTAGGTTAAACTGTCCTCTTCAGAGACAGTTGTAAATAGGTTTTTGCCTGTTTCATCGCAGTAACCTCAAAAAGTTGTAATGGTGAGTGCATAATGTTTAGTAGAAGGATTCAAGAAGTAGAAAGGTTTGTCAGACTGATACAGAAGCATGCAGTGCTCTTCTTTATATTAAATAATTCAAGAGAATTCGCAATGATTCCTGTGTAACTTCTGCATTAATGAATTCTTCAGCGAGGAATTACTGCATAACTTGAAAGCTATTTTAATGCAGATTTTAGTATATTGTTCTACTAATAATTACATTTGTCTTTTGTATTATATTTCTTGATGCAGTGTAGCTTTGCCGTAGTGGCCCATTTAATCCCCAAAACAGCTTTTTAATTTAAAAAACCATGCAACTAATAAATAAATTGGAATATAAAATGTGTTTAAAAGTCCATATTCTTTTAATGATTGTTTAAAATTGTATGACGTGTCATGGACGTGGGACTGATGGGATATGAGAGAAAATTTGGGAGGAAAATCGAGGCTGTTTCAGAGAATACTCAAAATAAAATATCCAACAGTTTGTTCAAAAGAGTATGAAAACAAGCTTATTTCCTTGTTTAATTATAATCTAGAAAAACACATGTAATATCTCTTGTACTTCCTTTGTTTTAGTTACGTTGTTTGCATTTCGTTTATAATGTACATTTTGTATTTCAGTAGTACTTCTTTCTGTTTTCAGACCAACTTTAACACTGTTCTAGCAAGAGAAAAAATGAAGAAAGAAAATATAATTAATGATCTTAGTGACAAATTAAAAATGCTAACAGAGCAGCAAGAAAAAGATAAGGGTAAGCTAACTTCTGCAGAAATTTGTGTCTTTTCTAAAAGGATAATTCCGTTTGCTTCTTTGGCTTTACTCCGTAGTACTTCTATTATTACAGGAATTTTTATTTACTTGTGTCACAGATTTGATTGAAACACTTTCTGAAGATCGAGCTCGATTACTTGAGGAAAAGAAAAAGCTTGAAGAAGAAGTCAATAAGCTGAGAAGTAGTAATCTTTCTCCATCAACCTACTTAGCAGCAACTTCAGAAGCTTGTGGAGCCTGTGCAGCTGATGTTCCCACTGATACAGAGAGATTGGCTTCTGACATTGCACTTGAAGGAAGGATGGACTCTACCATGGAAACCAGTATGATGGCTGTGCAGTAAGTATGGGGCATTGTAGTAGAAATAGAGCATACTCTTTTAGATGTGTGTTGTTGGACTTTCTGGAGTACAGATGAGATCATGTAACACTCCTTCTGCCTTTGACATTCTTGCTAAAATTATTCTTTAGTACACACACAATTGGGACATCACAATTATCAGAAATGCTCGGTTTTCATAACTTAGAAGTAGGCAGCTTCAAGGTGAAACTTGATTAAAAGGTGAAGAAATATTGTTTACGTATGTGAAAAATAAGGAAAGTGGGAAAAGAGCAATTATAATAGGGTCCGAGGGTGAGATACATGGTTGTATGTTATTAGCATATCTTTTGAACAGTGGCTGATTCTCATATAAAACAGAAATTTGTGGTTGCTATCTACAGCAGTCACATAAACAAGTGTAATTATGCTTCATAGTGAGTGGGAAGTGCTTAATAAAATTAAGCCAAATACTCCAAATTAAGAAAAAGAAAAGCATGAGACTGAGTGGCCTTCGTGGGTTGATGTTTTGTTTTATTGGAGAGGAAGACAGGTATTCAGCATCTCTTAATTTGTATAACCTCTGAATCATCAGTGTTAAGACACTTATTAGAAGGTAGTAATAGGACTAGGAAAGAATAACTCTGTGATATTTTAAATTCATACTTAAGGAGAAATACTGAGGGCAAGCAAATTGCATGAAAGGTTTACTTTTAAGTACATAAAATTGATTCTTTGAGTGGTTCTGTTGTACACTGGTATTACAACAGATTGAAATAGCTTTTAGCAAATATTGCTCACATTTCACTGTTTATCACAGTTTGCAGAGGCTAGTCAACAGATAGCTAACCATGGCTATGTTTGAAATACTGAAGTGATTTAAGACATCAGAGGGAACTCCATGAAGTTCTATTGCAGTGATCAGCTTCACTATATTCTGTACTTATTTGTCCTGTATATTCTGTACTTGTTGGTACTGTACTAATGGTCTGGAGAGCTTTATTCTTGCCTTCTAAATGATTCCCCATCTTGTAGTTCTGCTCTGGATGCTCTGTAGTAGTTTTATGTCCTTATATTATGGCAAGCAAACTGTTCACGGCAACTGAGGTGAGGCTATGCAAAACAGAGGTGATAACCTCTCCCCTCACCTGGCTGGCAGTGCTGGGCCTAGTGTACCCCAGCGTACATTGGCCCTCTTGGTTGCCAGGGAGCTCTGCTGACAACTTGCAATCAACTTGCTGCCAACCAGTACCCCCAGATCCCTTTTCTGGGGCTGCTCTTCAGAACCTTGTCCATAGGCTGCCCCATCCCAGGTGCAGAATCCAGCACTTAGTCATCTTCATGCTAATGGTGACCACCTTCAAATTTATCAAGATCTTGGTGCAAGGCCTCTCCTCATTCAAGGGAGTCAACACTCTTTCCAGTTTATCATTGTCCAAATGTACTTAATATAACTTCCAGATCTTTGTTGGAATCGTTCATGGAAAACATTACAGGCAACTAGTTCAAAAATGGGACCCTGCAGAATCCTGCTAGTGACAACCAGGGCAACTCTCAGGCCTTCCCTTGCCCAGTTCAGACATGTTTTTGTTGTCATGGAACATTCTTCGAGGAAGGAAGATGGCAGGTTTGGGACTGATGTCTCTGAGCTGCTCTGTGGACAGCCCTGAGCTCCGTATGGCCTCCAAACTGTGTTAGAGAAGCTACAGAAGTAGCGGTTCCTTTGGAGGGTCAGGGTCAGAACACTTTGGTATGAATGGGAAGAAGGGCTGAAATTCAGCATGAAGGTCTGTTCCAGTTGATCCATTAGGACTTTTTTTCAAGTGAGGACAATAAACAGTTTAAAAGCATAACACAAAATAATAACAAAAATGTCTTATCTTTTAGTTTTACCTAATATTTTGCTTGGTTTTATAGCATGTCTTGTCAGACTAGATGAATGCACTATCAGTTCAAAAATGTGTCGGTTTTCCTTTCCCAACCAAATCAAGTTGGGCTTCACAAGGTATTGGCTCTTGCCTAGTAACCTGCCTTTCAAAATACAATTTAAATGTAAAAGGAATTACTCTGGGTTCTTAGGGAACTTCTAATTAAGTTGTTAGCATTATCTATCTTGTGTCCACCTGCTTTTTATCTCGCAGATGGACAGAGATATGCACAGTTAGCAACACAGTATTCATATTGGTCTTCCTCTACCTGGAATTCCCAAAGCACAGAGCATTTAAGCTGACAAGATTAGGGAAATACAGCATTGTGAAGCCGAACTGCAGTATCAAAGGTTAGCTGCCAAAGGCCTTAGGTCTGTAGTTCATACTAACATTTTGAAAATAATGTGAAATACGCAGAAATGACTCTATGCAACTTTGTAAGTTATTTAACAATGGCTGAAAAGTCACTGGGTTGAAAATGAAAGCTACTTTATAAGATTCTGTCAGTCCTGATTCTTAAGGTACCTTTCTGCACTGTGTTTTTGCTTTTCTCCTCCCTCTTATTTGCTACTTTCCTGATCCTTTCTTTTCCTGAATATATGCCTTGTCTACATAAGATAGAATGCTAGGATCCAAAGTATTCTGTGAATTCCATTCTGCTAGCAGAATGATGGCATTTACCTGTGAGTGAGAGAAGAGGAAAGAAAAAGAAACATTTTGTGTGTGTGTGTGTGTGTGTGTGTGTGTGTGTGTGTGTGGAGGAGGGGGGGGGAATTACTTCTAACATACCTGTTGTCTTCTTTCTATTTTAGTGAAAATATCCACATGTCTGAAGAAAAACAAAGGATCATGTTGTTAGAAAGAGTGAGTAGATTGTGAGATTAAATGTTGCAGCTAATTATTGTAAATATATTGGTTATGTACTCTGATGCAATATCGCATACTTGGTTTTTTGGTTGTACTAATTTCAGTGTAACTGAAGCCATTCAAAATGGGTATTAGTGCACTCTATTTATACTAGGACTACTCAATTCACCTTATTCATGTGAACTTCCATACAAATGCATCAGGTGTAATACTTTTATAAGTGACAGGTCCTTAATCTAGGGAATTCTTCACCGGGTGGGGAAAAAAGAACCACAACTTTTTCAAATCAAAGCATCTGAACCAATTGGTCAGGAAAGAAGTTTGGTTTACTTGTATCTTTGAGAAACAGATATTTTAGTTCTGACTGGGATGCATTATAGCCTTGACAATTTTGCTTTCTTAAGAAGCAAAATAACACCTGTTTTGAATGTGTTATGTTATCAGTATTCTGAAGTTATGGTTGTGCCCTTACATTAAGTATTTAATTAATGTGCAGGCTGGGATTTTAAGTTTATACCTAGATGCCCCTGCTTCCACCTCACCTTCCCTTCCCCAAATTTCAGTTCTTAGCTTTCAGGTTATAGGTTCGCTTGAAGTCTGAGATTAGCAGGAGAAATTGAATATTGAACCATATAATGCAAGTTACTGGATGTTTCTAACTATTAGCACTTGCATGTTTGATTCTGTCGTCTGTTTTCAAATGATTTGTTATGGTTTGTATCTGGCAGCTACAAATAGTAATAAGTTAATTTTCTGTTGCTGTTCTGTCTGTGAAATGTTTTTCACGTTAAGGAGAAAAACTGCAGATTAACATAATTTAGCACTTGGTGTAGCAGTGGTGATTACTGTCCTTCAAACTTTGTATAGATCTTTGAATTATATTTTGATTCTATTTTAAAACTATAGTATGTGCACTGCGCAAGAGTTCTGTCTCTGGTCATATTAACACTATTTAAGATGTTTATACTGTGAAAGTTGTATTAATTAACTAATCTGGTAAGTTTTTCTCTCAGACTTTGCAGTTGAAAGAAGAGGAGAATAAGAGATTAAATCAAAGATTGGTAAGTGTGTAACACATGCTTTAACTACCTTAAAAATTAAAAAAAATCACGAATGTTAAACTTGTTAAAATCTGTGAATATGTTTTTAATGCAATGGAAAATTGATGATCTGATAATCTTTCAGATTTAAATCAATTTAAGTTTTCTTATGTAAACAATGAATAAGGTTAGAGAGACCTCTTCCCAAAGAGAACAGACTATCCATACTTGATGTGATAGGAGTAAATTCCAGTGGCACCGTGGCTCAGGCTTTTCAAGTATTGAAAGTCAGTTTACAGGATTGTATATATGGTTGTATATAAGGAGTGCTAGCTAACTTAGAGATTAACTTTGGGAAATTGTTTCTTGAAGTTAGCATTTTGGAGGTTTCTTCAATTTTCAGAATATGGATACAGCATATAAAAGTCAGTGCTATTGTCTGTCACTTTTCTGATAAAAATTATTTCTAAGTTACAAGCCAAAAATGTAATTATCCTAATAAAGCATCCAGAATATTCTGAGACCCTTTAACTTGCACTTGTATTTTTGTCAAGTGTGAAACTTCAATTCTGCTTAGCTACTGAAAATACTCAAGTCATCATTTTTAACACTGAAGTCAGTGCCTAAAGAAGAATAGGGAGTATGCTGATAGTTATTTTAATTCATGAACTATGAATCCTTCTCTATTTATTTACCCACAACTTAGCCTTGCTAACCTTAAGCTTAAAAAAAAAATTACTTTGCATATGGGGAAACAGATGTATTTCTTAGCAGTATACTGGTTGGACTAGCCATGGATATCTCCCATTTCCTTAAAGTGACAAATGGTATCTAGTAATTTACTAGAAACTGGTACCTAAGTTCTTAAGTGAAGTTGTATTTCATAGTATGAATATTTTTTTCCAGTTGAGTTGGAGACCCTGACAGTCTTCTGTTTGGGATAAGATTGAAATTTGCTTTAGAGCTTATTTCTGTTACATATTCAGATATGAAATAGGTTTTTTTTTTTTTTTTTTTTTTTTTTTTTTTTTCCAAAAATCTTTCCATTCCATGTTAAAACCAGTCCGTAATCACACTGCTAGCAAAGGTCATAAAGAAAAGATTGCAACACCTTTTCCACCATACTTCATATTCTGAAACACGGTGAACACTCTGCCAAGCCTCTGTGTAGATTTTCTGAATTAAATTCTGGAGCTCTCCCAGAACATTTTCTACAGAAAAAGACTGTTTCCAGCCCATTCGATTTTGTAGAAAAGATGTGCGAGTTATCTTTGTGAGTAATAAAGAAGAAAATGGAGCTTTTAATGACAGGGATGTGGTTAAAGGATTTCTTTTGAGTTACTTTTCATTTATTAGGCTATATTAGCACATTAGGCGTAGAATATTCTCAAGTTGTAACAAGTTCAAATGGAGATAATGTTTTGTGCTTTTTCTTTGTTAGAAATTAATAAAAAACAGAAATCAAGCTGGCTTGCATTTTAAATGAATTTAATGCTTAGTCCAATTTTTTTACAATAAAAACTTCATATGTTAGGACTAAAAAGAGCTCTGCAGTAATGTATATAGCAGGGAAGTAAGCAGAATGAGATGGAAACTGTGATGCAGTTAAAATAAATAAATAAATAAATAATGACCTAATTGCTCTCACAGAAATAGTAGGATAAATTGCACAGATGGAATACCATGATTTACTGTGTCTGGTCCTGAGGCCCACAGTACAGGAGAGAAGTGGAGCTGTTGAAGCAGGCTCAGAGGAAGGCCAAAAAGACTATCAGAGGGCTGGAGCACCTCTCCCGTGAAGAAAAGCTGAGGGAGTTAGGCTTGCTCAGCCTCGAGAAGAGGAGGCTCCTGGGAGACCTCACTGTGGCCTTCCAGTACCTACAAGCAGGAGCAGGAAACAACTTTCTACATTAATAGCAATAGAACAGGGAGCAATGGCTGTAATAAAAGATGGGAAATATAGGTTAGATGTTAGGAACAAAATCTTAGAGGGGTGGTAAGACACAGGCTGCCCATAAAAGCTATGGGTGCCAGGTTCAGGGCCAAGCTGGATGGGGCCAGCCCTGGGCAGTCTGAGTCTGTTGGGGGCAGCCCTGCCTGCGAGTGGGGGTTGGAACTGGATGGACTTTAAGGACCCTTCCAGCCCAAGCTATTCCATGAAATAAAGCAAGTCTATGAACAAGTTACATGCAGTTGAAAACTTCCATGTGAGCTGCAGCGTTTCTTAATAATAAAAAGAAAGTATGATGTGAATGAGTAAAATGTTGTCTAAAAAAGAAAATCTGGAGTTGGAATGCATAAAGGAAACTTCTGAAAGAGTCATTAAAAGTCAAGAGCTTTTTGTGTGGGGCTGTGTTCAGTCTGAACTAACTTTCTTAATGTTAAAAAGGGTATTATGAAGTGAAGAAAATAATCTGTGAATAGGCTTCAAAATGATATCAAGACCTATATATATGAGAAGAGAATTACATGCAAAAACTTGCAGAATTAGGTTTTTGTTTTATCTTAGTACATTTGACCACAGTTTTTTTTACAGGGAGTCTCACTTTAATTTAGCAGTAAACTTCAGACTGTGTGACAGCCCTCAGTAAAACTAAGACCATATATTGAATTCAATGTCTGGAGTTTATTTGCAGTAAAGTAGTTTAACTTCCAGTGTATCACCATCTGATTTCTTAGAATGCTAAAGGCATCTGTGTTAGAGTGCATAGCTGCATTTCTTCTGTATACTCAGAAAATATCTTCAGTAACACTGAACTGGAAAGCACTTCTCACTGTTAAATAATAAAGGAGATATCAGCTGTTTTGTAATCAAAGCTAGTTATTAACAAAAAAAAAAAAAAGGCTGCTACAGAGTTAAATGGCAGAAATGTATGCAGTTTTCTTAGGTAAACTGATCTGCAAGAACAGACAGGGTTTGAAACCTATAATGAGTCTTAACCTTAAATTTATACTTCATCATAGCTTGCCAGTTCTTTATAGCTTTTCATTTTTGTTTTTTTTATACAGATGTCCCAGAGCATGTCATCAGTATCCTCAAGACATTCTGAAAAAATAGCAATTAGAGAGTAAGTACTTGTTTAACAATTTCCCTATGAACAGATGACTGTGCTTTCAGTAATAGCTATGTAATTAAAGTTTGTCACAGTTCTTTAGTTCTTTCTTCGTGATGAAAAGATGTATAGATCTTCTCGATAGTTCATGTTAGTTATGGAATAGTCCTAGTTCAGCATCAATAAAACATTAAACATTTATTTTTCCTTTAAAAAAAAAAAAGCATTTTCAATTTGGTGAACTTGGCTTTCTTGATTATTATTATTATTATTATTTTTTTTAACTTTTATTTTTTTAATTGCTATATTTTTTCCCTTTGCCGTTCTTTACATTATTTGTAAGGCGAGTACTTCATGGACCTCCTAGAATGCACCCAATGTATTCTTTTAGGTTCCTTTTTGTTTAGCTATTATTTTGCAAAGAAAAGTGGGTGTACGTTCACCCTGAACGTGTAGTGCTACCTTGTGTTTCACTAGACATACTGCTTTGCCAAAGTCTTAAAAAATTTTTGGTTATATAATGAAGTGAACCCAAATATTTCATTAGGTATGGTTGAATTAATAACGTAGAGTTAATAGTTGTTACTGGGGAGTGAGGGGAGAACTGTTAATTATTGCTAAATACAAAAGCCGTAGATGGTTGCTTGTAATGTTTCAATCAAAATTGCTTTTACAAAAGAAAACAAACGATCACTATTTCAATGTTTTCTGATTTGCACAAAATTGCATTTTTATTATAATAATGGTAGTATGTGCAGAATTAGCCTTTCCTTTAAGCAGAGAATATTGTAGAAATCTGTTGGAAGTAGCCAGGGAGAAAAATAATATGAAAGAATACACCTGTCCAAGCGGGATGTCTTTGCCTGAGTCTTTGAAGTCTGTCATCATTATCAGAATAGGGAGAAAAGCTTGTAGTATTGCTTATTTAATCTGAAAGTTCGCAATCTAGAATATGAGCTAGATTTCTCTGTATATATACTTACTTATCCCTGAGTAGATATCTCCACTCTTTGTTTATGAAGAAGAGATTTCCCCTTTCTTTGCTAATTTCTCCCCACTTTAAGAATAGTATCAGTATTTCTTACTGGATTGCTCTCGTAGTTTAATGCTTAATTTTTAGCTATTTTAAACTTCATTTCATTCATGGATAATTAAATTACTTCAAGCACATTTGCATGGTGAAACAGAAACTGGAGGCAGAAAAAGTCTGAATTCTGTTACTGAAACTTGTCATAAGAATTTTGTAGCTTCCTGTGTTATCCTGATGTTAGAAGAAAGATTTTAAAAAACTTTTTATGTGAAGTCAGTCACCAAAGTGTTTCTTTTTTTAACCTTTTGATCAAAGTCTGACAAATATTCTGTCCCTCCCTTATGCTTGAAATTTTAATACCAGATACCTAGCTACTGTTGTAGATTTACAGTAATAATACTGTGGTACTATTATCATCATCGTTAGTCTTGGTGAATAAAAATCAGTATAAATAGACCTCAGTTTGTTTTAGATATTCCTGTTTGTGTTTTAAAGCAAAGCTGTCAGTTCTTTCAGGAAAAAAAAAAATGGGGATATAGGAAAACATTTCCAAAACATACTTAGTTACATTTTTTTTTCTGGTGATCCCACAAAATACAAAATATGAATGAGTTGACAAGCAGAAAATTATGTGCTGCTGTACAGAAGTCTCGTCTTGGGCAATGTGTAGAAATATGTTTTGTGTAATTTATGTTATCTTTAACTTTCTTGCTGTTTTAGCTAAATTCCTTAATTTCTTTAGCTTTCAGGTTGGCGATTTGGTTCTCATAATCTTAGATGAAAGACACGACAATTACGTTTTATTTACTGTTAGTCCAACCTTGTATTTCTTGCACTCTGAATCTCTTGCTGCACTGGACCTCAAACCAGGTGAGTGTGGTAAGTGTCAGATTGCTTTCTATTATTATGTCTTCTTCCAAGTTAACACACTTAAATGATATTCTGATAGTAAATGATATTATAAAAACATCTGTGGTAAACATAAAAAGCATGTAATGTAGCTATTGGTTATCTTTGTAGCTTTTGCTATTTGCTGTTAAATGATATTCAGTACAGAATATTTTAGATCTAGCTATGAAAAATGGGAGCATCTTTAAAGTAAGCTGTAATAAATGCCAATTTGTCCACAGTGAGTATATGTAAACAAAATCTTAGAACAGCACAAGTTAGAGTGAACCTCAGAAAATCATCAGGTCTAACCTTTTGTAGGAAAACAGAGCCTGGATAAGATTGTCTAGCTCCCTGTCCAATTGCATCTTGAAAACCTCCAGTGATAGGGAATTATTCAACATCCCTGAGTAATTGGCCCTTTTCACTTAAAAAAAGAAGTTCCAAAAGCTTCAGAGCCTCTCTAAGTGTAGTTTGTACCTGTTGCACATTGTCTTCCCTACATAGCTGCTTGTGAAGAGATCTTCTGTCCTCTTCGCAGCTGCCTCTTTAGTACAAGAATGCTGTGATGAGATCCTTCCAAGCCTTTTGTTTTCTAGGATGAAAAGACCTGACTGCTTTAGCCTTTCCTCATAGAGCAGGTTCTCCAACTTTTTGATTATCTGTGGAAAATATTCCTATTGTGAATACGTGCTTAACTGTTCAGAATCAGCAATAATGATGCATAACTGTATATATCTCTGGCCTATTTTCATGTAGATTTAAACTTTTAATGACTTCTTTGACAAAGGCAAGCACAAAATTCATTTTAATATTTCTTTCCAAACTATGCGTGCTCAGTTCTTATTTTTAATACCTGTCTTTATGATATTCTTTAAAGATTGTCTTTGGATAAATTTTGTTCTCTTTGTATTTAAATTTCTAAATTCCATATACATGTCTGAAATTAAATTCTATCTCTACTGTAGAGGGATTTGCAAGCAATGCTTTTGCTGATAAAATTTTTCCATCGTATCCAGTTGTGTTTATCAGGACCCATTATTCTTCAGAGAATAGTTTCTCTATGTTTTGCTTATGTTGCTGCTGAAATTGGTGGTGCATTTGCTTCCCCTCTTTAATATTTACATTATTTGTCAGCTGTTTTTGGCAGCTCTGTAAACTTTACAAAATTGAAGCATTAATCTCTTTGAAATGAGGAAAAGAATGTTTAGTGTGTTGTACTAAAAGAAATAGATTCATATGAATGTTTTTAAACTGTCATACCTGATGTATGTCTTGCAAACCTTCCCAGCCCACTTTGCTCCATATTTTTGTTGCAAAAATGTAGTAAGAACACATGAAAAGGAACTTTGGTACTAATTCTGACTTCTCAGTGAAAACTTCTATATGGTGTTTCTTGTGAGAAGTTATCAACTTGCTCTCAATCAGCAGCCCTTGTTGTAGTTTTCAATCCCAGTAACAGAAAGCTACCAAGCTTTAACTCATTTCAAGACTGCTGATGAATCTATGCTTTGTTTTCTGGGACACGTAAGAGAAGAAGTGCTACAATACTTATAGACAGATATAATGTAACAATGGAATCGGTATTGCGTGTATCTGTGAAATATGATTGATTGTATTGTTTTTCATGCATAAGGTAACCCCTGTGTCAGTTTCTCTACTATTCTGCAGTTGTGATTCACTGAACTCTTCTAATTGATTTAGTTTGTTCCGTTCTTTACCACTTGCTAACTGCAGTTAGTGTTCAAATTTGAGAAAGTTGCAAGTAGAACAACCATGAGGACCTACCATTTGCTTTCGGAATGTTTATTTATAGCTCAGTGCTTTAGAAAACAGTGTCTTGGTTTTATCCTCACATCAGCACAGTAGAGAAAATGAGGAGGAAAAAAAAAAAAAAGAGAGGACTATTAGTTCACTTTAATTTGTGATAAGTTAGAATTGGTGTAGGGCTAGGCACTGCAGATTATTATTTTCAGGGCTGCCAGAAACAATCTGAATCTGACCAACATCTATTAATCTATACAGATCTAACTGTAGTATTAAGAGTTAAATATTTAGGTTGTCATTGGTTGTTTCTGCCTTGCATGACACTGAAATTGGCTGAAGACTGCAAGGTTTCTGTGTTGTTACACATCATCTGAATATGGAAGTTTTCATTTGCAAATTTCAGGGGTAAATGGAATCTTCCTCATTTTTGTGAAATAAGTGAAGTCCATTGCTCAAGCAAATTCAGGAAAACTGTATTTTCTGATTTAAATGTTAGTTGTAGAGGTTTCAGGTCAGGTATGAATACTTCTCATACTTCACACAGATCTGTAGAAGTTTGAAGCAGAATGGAATCTGCTTCATTATTGTTGTGGTTTAACCTGGCAGGTGGCTAAGCACCACACAGTTGTTCGCTCACTTCCTTCATTTGCTTCCAATTGAGTGGGGAAAAAAATAAAGTAGAACTCATGGGTTGAGATAAAACTGTTTACTAATGTAGAGGAAAGGATAATAGTTATGACAAATGCATGTGTGCATATAGCAAGTGATGCACAAGCAGTTGCTCGCACCCCTTTCAAAACTCTCCTATCGTGTGATGTCATATGGTAGGGAATATCCCTTTGGCAAGTTTTAAGTGAGCTGTCCTGATTCTGTCTCCTCTCAACCCTTAGCATGAGCTGAGAAACTGAACAGCCTTGGCGCTGTACAACACTGCTTAGCAATAACTATAAACAACGATGTGTTATCAACATTGTTTTTCTCCTAGAACCAAAACATAGCATCATACCAGGCACTCTGAAGAAAAAAGTACTGTCCCTGCTGAAACTAAGACAATCATTAATAACCAAATTAATTTTCAAGAGTAAGAATAAAATTTCAGACAATGACTCAAGTGACTTATGTTCTTATCACTTGATACAGTTTTTCATAGTCATGCGTAGAGGAGCACTGATAACGCACTGCATATTTGAGCTGTTCCTTCAGTCCGGTTTTGATGCTGTATCCATGCCATTGATCATTGACACTTTAAGAAGAGCGAAGCAATTAAGTAGACAATGTTTTGTAAAATAGAAGAGAAATAAACATTTCCTACAGAAATTTATACAAGCTGAAAGTTTTGTGCGGAGACTATCTCTTGAAATACATCAAGGAATAACTATCTTAAATCAGACCCAAAGATCAGTCTGGGTTGACTGTAATAATTTTCAGCCCTTAATTGAAGCTATAAAGTTTTGACTTGCTTTTGTTTTCTCTAATTCTCAAACAAAATCTAAATAGAAAGCATTTTTTTCATTCGAAAATTCCAGCGAGCTTGTTTTTTACGTCTTTGCACTTTTTTAATTTTTGTGACTGTTTAAAAAAATAAGAGAAAACTTGTTTCTGGTTCAACTTATGCTTTCAAGGATGTAGTCTTTAACCGTAATTAGTATAATATTCTGTTATCTATAGTTGAGTATCCATAATAATAAATATATTGTCTCTTTAGCTTCAGGTGCATCTAGGAGACCTTGGGTGCTGGGAAAAGTGATGGAAAAGGAATATTGCCAGGCTAAAAAGGTAAGGAAATGGAAGCAGAAACATCATCTGATTAAATTAATAGAGGAGAAAATAAGATTCTGTTTCTAAAAATATTAGAGTAATGAATGAGAGCTCTTCAGGATGAAAATTGTCCAAAGTTCTGCAATTCTTGCTCTGTTCTTCAAGTTATTGAATAGCAAGAGAAGGGGAACGAGAAAAAAGAGAAAGTGAGCAAGTGTCTTGGGTAGGATTGCCCCCCTGGAAAAGCTGCCTGTGTGAGAAAACTTTGCTTTCTATGGATCCTCCTGAACATTTCTGATTACCCCGTGCAAGCATATTTCAGTGACTGCAATTGCTAAAGTTGGCTTTGATTCCTAGAAAAACGTTGGTACCTTCAAGCATCAGGGGAAATAATGAGGCATCATCGAAGACCCGGATACAGAAATCATTTAGTATGAGAAAGTATGGAGGAACTTTGCCAGACTCTGTTGAGTCTGCCAAACTTGGAAGGATGGGAGTCTATTTTTTTGCTTAAAAATATATTAATCAGAGGAATGGGCTTTCAGTTACATTTCTGATGTGATTTGTTTTGTTTTTCTTTTTGATTTTTATAGGCTCAAAACAGATTTAAAGTTCCTCTGGGTACGAAATTCTACAGGGTGAAAGCAGTACCGTGGAACAAGAAAGTATAACACAGCAGAATTTCAGTCTGTTCTGTCTCCATTCTTTTTTGACTTGTCCTTCAGTGCTCATTCGTCGCTCCAAATACCAGGCCATGTTTTTATACTGAGTTCACGTGACAAGATACTTCACTGATGTACTGCTTTTACTTTTTAACAGGTCACATTTTAGAAACAAGAGAGTTGCATCAAAGTCTCTGGCCCTAACTGTTCCAATTTTTTACCCTGATAACTTTAGGAGTGTGGACCAAATGTGTTCATTTTCTCAAAGGGCAACCACATGCAACATGGTTTGTCAGCCATGTTAATTGCCTGTTAAATATACATTAGCTTGTATTTAGGTGTTAAGTGTTAGTTACCATTATTACCAGCATATGTCCTTTTGTGAAATCATTATCAAAGTACTTGCACTCTTTAACAGATTCTTTATATGTGTAAAATTCATCAACTATTTAAAGAGGAGTGTTCATTGCATGCAGATAATCATATAATTTTTCTTCAACATGAGTTTGCCTCAGTAGATGAGTAAAAATAACTACTGCAACTTGTTTCATTACATGAAAATGCTCTTTAATGTTATTAAAAAAAAAAAAAAAGAAACAAAAAAAAAAACCCAACAAAAAAAACCCTTGTAATTTGATGGACTGATTTTGGAAATCAGTCACAGTTAGATTTGCAATCTTCAAAAGCACTTTCAATGGATTGATCACAGATTCTGAGGGGAAGACACCTGTGCTGTTGTTCAAATTGAAGCACTTGTTCTTCCTGACAAACCAGAAATCTTGTATTAATCTATTTAGAAAAATCATATTGATGAAATTGTATTTCATGGTTGAGTTTCAGGAAAAAACTCATTGTACATTAACCATACAAGAGTCATTTAAGTAACAAATTATTGTAATTGTAAAAGACATGTAGAATTTTAAAACAATAAAGATTTGAAACTGTATGTGTTTGAAGCATTTGTGTGCCTTTTAAATATTAACTTTCTATAATGTTTATTTTATATTAACCTGTTGTAGCTTTTCTCTGCTTACTTAAGCAAAGTTTAGTTATATAGAAATGTTTTCTCCAGTTCATGTTCGATAACATTCAGTAATTACAAGAATTACCTTGTAATAATAAAAACAATTTCAGTAGAAATATTTTTTTTTCAGCAATTCAAACTGATAGGTGACATTTTTTTTGAGATGTAGTTATTTATTTATTTCATTTTATTTTTAATAACACCGTGAAAAGATATACCATGAGTAACTAGTTCAAAGCTAAATTCTTGGTTGAGTAATAAGCTTATGTCTAGGACTTAGTGGATAAAATCATGTAACTGGTTTATCTTCAGGAGATGTAGAAAGGAGGAAGAGAAAGGTAAAGATACAGTGAAAACGTTGATGCTTTTGCCCATATGTTGCAAATAGTATTCCCGTAGACTAACCTGTTGAGTACCCTGAAACTCCTGTATATGCTTTACTTAAAAGAAAAAAAGTTATTTCAAGTTACTTCAGATGTTTTGAGTTGTGAAATGCATAGACTTGGAATTGTATCTCATCTCTGATTAAAATAAAACTGAGACAGTTGATCTCTGGAAAATAGGATGTTATTTTGTCAAGTTGCATTCTTATCTGTTTCTTAAATTCGTTAGTTGATTTATTGACTTTTTTAAAGTTAGCAAGCAGTGTCTTGTACTTCAGGAACAATAGTGCCATTGTTGGAGTTTATCCAGTGTCAGCTATGGAAATAACATCTATCTATAAAACAAAGCAAAAAAACAGCAACAACAACAACAAAAAACAACCTATGATGCACTATTTTCACTGAATATTTTACTTTCAAATTCACAGGAATTCAGTTCTGTTTGGAATTTGTATGCAGCCTCATTCCTTTACTCAGTTGAGTTTAAGAAAGTCATGTGTAGCACTATTCATCCTTTTTTTCTTCATATGCTACATGTTCATTTGCACAAATACATTTTACATCCGTGACAAAATTTTTCCTACCTGAGGCAGTCTCCCTACTGCTTTGAGTGTACTCATCTTCCAGGTACCCAAAAGCCACGAGGACCACGAGGTCCTTCCGTTCCTGGGAGGACACTTACTCCTGGAGCAGCAGCAATGGACCTGCACAGCTGTATGCAAACCTGCACTACAACCTAAAGCCCCGTGCTGCCATCATTGAATATCATACTTCAAAGTTAACTCCCCAGGTTCATTCTTCATGGAGGCGAGGATGTGTCTGTAAAGTTGTAGGTTGGAGAAAACTGCTGCTTTGATTATGGCCTTGCAGAACTATGCATCCACAAGAAGTACTCCTTTTAGAGCATTCAAAAGTTAAATTGTGTTTCTGGTAATCTAATCTCAAAAATCCTCTGTGTCTTGCTACTCTGCATCATCAAGGAGGTCACTGTGGGCTTGGGATCATATTTGTGAGTGCAGAAGTGAGGTCAGTGCAGAACCCTGTGCTGAGAATTTAAACTTTTATGTGGACAGTAGCAGCAGTGATATATGATGCTTTGAAACTTCTTGATTCCCTTCTGATTTCTGTCTTAACATAGACAAAAACATGACTGACATTTATATAACAAACACACAAGCAGTTTATGAACATGAACTTGTGAGGCAGCTGAATACCTTGATTAAAATAAAGTGCTATAATGCAAACCACGAGGGAAGAAAAAGTCCTTTCCTGCTGATCTATGCCACTTAAGAGAATACCAGGATATATCTGTTATTCTTTCATGACATCATACTTACAAATTATAAATAACCAAAAAACCAAGCCATGGCATTGGTTTTGAGGAATATTTGTCATGTGTTTCATCTTATAATCTGTATGTATATTCAAAATGGAAATTCTGTCAAACAAACTCCTAACATATTCAGTAATGATTCTGAACAGTCATTGAAAAAAATTTGGTTTACATATTTTTTGTATGTCACAGCCTTACTGGTTCTTGAAACTATGTTTGTTATGCACCACCTATGTGTCTCATCTTGCTCCATAATAAAACTTTGTATATAGCTATATAACTTGGAGGAACAGAATATTCACAAGGTTGGGGGAATTCTGAGAATAAGTTAGATCATCAGAGATTTTTCTAATTCTGTTTTGTTGAAAATGTATTGGCTTAAAAAAAAAGTTTCTTTTTTTTTGTGCTTTGATATGTTTATTCAGTAAGTCCTATTTCAGACAACAGCAGCAATATTTTGAAGTGCAAAATAACATGGATGGTGGAGAAAGCTGGTTGAAAGCAAAGCTTATGCTTTGGACCTAAACAAAAAGGATGAAAGGCTGTGATGATTTAAAAGGGCTCTTTTTACTGTTCTTGAAAGTGCTCTGAAAAGTATGTGGCCTTTTGTTCAGCTTTGCTGCAGCAGGTCTCAGTCTGGTGCTTGTGCTTTTAAGAATTCAGTTGTGGTTCTTTTGAATCTTGTTATGGTCTGTGAGTAAGACTGGTTTAGTATATGCTGAAGTATATGTGTTTGTGTTTCCCTAAATATAGCTGCCACTACATTTGTTGTGTAACAAGACTGGGAAGTCAGCCCTTTGCAAAACTATTCGGTGCTGTCCTGCAGTATGAGATCTTCTCCGTGACCCAGTATGCCACCCCTTCTTGTTTTGTGGAGTTTTAGCTGGAAATCCCATTGGCTGTAACAGTAAAATTTGAAAAAATGGTTTATAGTTCTTACTCATTCCTGTCAGTTTCTCATTGATAAGTTGTAGTTCAGAAAATTATTTGGAGTAAAATGATTAATGTTAGAAATGGAGCATTCATAGCTCAGCGATTGTTGCCTTTTCAAGCTACATTTGACTATTAGACTTCAGTAAGCTGCCTCAGTGCTGTGTTTTAAGGTCACGGCGTCTTAAATATCACTTTACAAGCCATTCTGCAGTCCTAAAGCGATGATAAATTATAAATGTTAAACAGTTACTTCCTTTAGCACTCACTGTAATTAAATCACTTGTTTTAACAACATCCATATATAATACTGAGGAGTACTGGAAAGTCTGGTCCTGTGTTCTAAGTAGCTACTGGCGAGGAATTCAGTTCAATGTTGACATGCTCAAGTGGTCTCAGAATCACTGAACATTTGAGGTTGGAAGTGATCTCTCAAGGTCAGCTTGTCTGGGTGCCTGCTCAGGCACAATTGCAAGGACTTTTTCACTAAAGGATTGGAGATCACAACTAAATTACTGTTATTTCTATGGCTGTCCCCAGCAAATACACTGTATTTTTGTTTTATATATTAATTTATATTCCTTTTCATGGTTGTAATAGAATGCTTCAAGCCTTGAATTTATGGCTTGTTGGTGCACTGCTGAATAGTTTCTCCGTATTTTTATCTTAATTCTGTGGAATTGATCATGGGCTGCAGCCTTGCTGTTCTTTCCTCAACTTTTTCTTTTTGGATTTAAATTTGTCTTCTACGTATTTATCTTGAGACTTTTCCTAGTGGACCGCCTTAATTGTCTCTTGTACTAAAAAGAACATTTAGACTAAATTCCTGTCCTGAACTGAGCTGGTGAAGTTCACCAAGATGTTAGTGGAGAAGCCTTGTCAAGTCGTTCATGGAGAGTAAGAAATTCTGTTCCTGCCCCACGCTTCTACATGCAATCTATGTGATCTAAACACATCCACTTTAAAGATACCTTGTAGCACAAGACATCTCCATCCACCAGTGCGTGAAATCAGGCAGAGGTGGTAGGAAACTAGCATGGCTAAACAAGGACCTGCTGATCAAGCAGAGATAGGAAGGAAATGTACTGGTGATTTGTTTGACAGGTCTTCAGAGAAGGTTATTAATCTGATGCTGAAGTTGCCTGCTTCATTCTGAAATTATGGTATTGCTTCCAGTACTTTGTTGAATAGCTGGTTCTGTCAAAATGCTCCATTTCACATGATTCTTTAAAGCTTTGAACAAGCTTACCAAATCCTGCTTCATTTCTTCTGGAATTCAGTTTGTTTCGGTACTGCCGACTCCAACCCTGTCATTGTAAGCTCTTTGAAATGACTGAGGCAATTGAAAGGAACATAGCAGGGAGCAGTATTTGAGTACCAGCTGTGAACAGCAGGCCATCCTGGCAGCTGAATTGTGTTGTTGGCCTTGACCATGCTCATGATGCAGGATCTACAGGTGGGACCTTTGGGACATTGCCTTTTGCCTCAGATTATTGTACAAAATAAAATAGTTTATTGGCCTATAGTGGGAGGGGGAAAAGGTAATAATTTATTATGTTTTTCTTCAAATTTAATCCTTCAACTGAGTGTAGCAAGTGGTTCAGGATGGCAGTCTGTAGAATAGGTAGTGAAGTTGTTCTTGCACACGTTCTCCAATAAAAGTTCAGGACAGCGCTTAAAGCTTATGCCTTTTCTTACAAAGTGTGGTACTGCAAGAGATTCATGAACCTGAAGGAAAAAAAATGTTGTTATTCTTTTACTTCCAACTGCCAGAGTCCCAACCATATGTAGTTGTGGCATTCATCTATCTTTAATACACCTCCAGAAATGAGTGCTCACACTTTTAGCTTCTTACAATGAATTAACAGTTCCCACAGGACAGTGTGTCTCTGTTGCATTACCTTCTTTGGGTTCTTTCTGAGAGAATATTTTTGTTAAGAAGATGGTTGTTAGGTAAATGAAAGAGCAATAGTAGCACTTATTTCTGCGTGCATAGTTGATCCTTCTAAAACAAGCATATGATGATAATATGAAAGGCAGAATAGTTGGTTAGGTAGGTATGTTCACATCCAGAATGGAAAATAATAATAAAGTGCTGGAATTCAAGTGCAAAGGAGGACTATTATTAAATTTTTGAAAGCATAAAATGACTCTCAGTAAGTTACTATTTCAAGTGTGTCCTGGCAATCCAGAAGTCTTTTTATAACATAAAATCCGTGGGTTATTTCAATGGAGACAAAGCAAGGTATTAGGAGTCTCATACAATTTTTTTTACGTAAGTTATGTTTAAATCTATTTTTAAAAAAAGAGAATTAGACACTTTTTATTTTAAAAACCAGAGTTAAAAAAAAAACAAAAAAGATTATCTCTTATTAAACTGAATGCAATTATGTATTCAGGATAGTTCCTTCTTTACTTCTTAGACACTTTTTGTGGATGCTTACTTGGTGAACAATAAAATCACACAATAAACAATATGTTAATAGCTTCAGTGAAAATAATTGCTTGCTTTCTGCTACGTTTCATCCTTTAGAAAGTGACTGGGCATAAGGCAGTAAGCCCAAGTTTTTTTCATGCCCTGCTTCTAATCTGTGATTCTATAGAGGTTACATAGCACGAAAACAGCAATATGGTGTTGCTGTGTGGGTAGCTTCATGTTTGTGATGTATCTGGATGGCTGTGATGTGAAGTTGGTAATTCCTGATGCCTGTTTCTGTCTGATAGAAGAATAGACTTTACAACTGACATCCTCCAGTCCTGCTTTTTAGAAGTTGCATGTTTTGAGGTAAGACATTAAAAAACAAAAAACAAAAAACAAAAAACAAAAAAAAAAAAAAAAAAAAAAAAAAACACCCAAATTTCATACAAGGTAGTACTTCAAATAGTCTGTATTTCCTGTCTTTCATTAAGTTCTACTTTTGACTTGTGAATGAACATATCCCCTGCTTTATGTATATACACATTTCACTGATGTTTAGCATTAGTGGTTACCCATAACTCCACTCTCTTCTCTGTGTAACATCTTGATGAAGGATCTTGGCTGAGATGTTTCTCCAGGTCCATGTTTCACACAGGCTAGCCTTACAACCTGTGGCTGTTCTGCATCTTTTTTCTTTCCTCCCATTTGTGAGTTTTCCTTTTTCCTTTGTATGTTTAACCCTAATTCCTTTCCGTGTTCATAATGAAAATGAGAAATCATGAGATTACTGTGGGAGAATATATAGATTTTTTTGTCTTGTTTTGTTTTTGTTTTTTTTTTTTTTTTTTCCTTAAGAAGATTTTAGCATCTGCTTCCCAGAGTCCCAGAGTACTGAACTATGGAAGAACAGAAGGGAGTAGGTGGTGCCAGATAGCGTGTGATCTGAAACAGCCAGCACACCTTCACCAGAGGAAGGTCATGCTTAACTAACCTGGTGGCCTTCTACGATGGAGTGACAGCATCGGTAGACAAGGGAAAGGCAACCGATGTCATTTACCTTGAGCAAGGCCTTTGACATTCCCCACCACATCTTTATCTCCAAATTGGAGGGGAGTGGATTTGAGGGGTGGACCACTCGATAGATAAGAACTTGGTTGAAAGGCTGCAGACAGAGGGTGGTCATCAATGGCTCTATGTCCAGGTGGAGGCTGGTAATGAGCGGTGTCCCCCAGGGTCTGTCCTGGGACCGGTGCTCTTTTAACATCTTTATCATCTTTATCAGTGACATCGATGACAGAATTGAGTGCGCTCTCAGCAAGTTTGCTGACGACACCAAGCTGAGTGGTGCGGTTGACACAGTGGAAGGAAGGGATGCCGTTCAGAGGGACCTCAACAGGCTGGAAAGGTGGGCCTGGGTGAACCTAATGAGGTTCAGCACAACAAAGTGCAGAGTTTTGGACTTAGGCTGGAGGAATCCCAGGCATCCATACAGACTGGAAGGAGCGGTCTTTGAGAGCAGCCCTGCAGAGAAGAACCTGGGAATCTTGATGGATGAAAAGCTTAACATGAACCAGCAGTGTGCTCTTGCAGCTTGGAAAGCAAATGGTATCCTGGGCTCCTTCGGAAGAGGGGTGGCCAGCAGGGACAGGGAGGTGATTGTCCACCTCTGCTCTTGTGAGGCCCTATCTGGAGTACTGTGTCCAGGTCCAGAGCCCACAGTACAAGAAAGACAGGGAGCTGTTGGAGAGGGTCCAGAGGAGAGCCGCGAAGATGACCAGGGGACTGGAGCATCTCCCCTGCAAAGACAGGATGAGGAAGCTGGGCTTGTTCAGCCTGGAGAACAGCAGGCTGTGGGGTGACCTCATTGCAGCCTTTCACTACCTAAAGGGAGCTTACAAAGAGGAGGGGAATCAACTCTTTGAAAGGGTTGATAACTGCAGGAGAAGGGGAAATGGTTTTAAGTTGAGGGAGGGGAGATTTAGGTTGGATGTCGGGGAAATTCTTTACAGAGAGAGTGTTGAGGTGCTGGAACAGGCTGCCCAGAGAGGTTGTGGATGCCCCATCCCTGGAGGTGTTCAAGGCCAGGCTGGATGGGGCCCTGAGCAGCCTGGTCTAGTATTGAACGTGGAGGTTGTTGGCCCTGCACGTGGCAGGGAGGCTGTAGATTCATGATCCTTGAGGTCCCTTCCAACCCTGGCCATTCTGTGATTCTGTGATAGCTAACTTAATCTGTCTATTCTCAATTGAGCTTTCAATAGTTTGCGTCTAACCTGAAGAGTTCGCACCTCCTGAATGCCTCTTTTATGGCAATTTTAAGGAGGAAATGGCTGCTTCCATTTCAGGAAGATACTATGAAGAAGCAAGAAAAATTTTGTTGTCTTGAGAGTAAGAATGAAAATTGATTACTCAGTATTAGCTTCTACAAAAAGCTTCAGTGCGTGTAAGTAATATCTGAGTGGAAATGATGCAATTCAATTGTGAGGTGGAAAATAGCTATGTGACATAGTTTTGAGAATAATACTGAAAGTTCACAGTCTCATAATAGGAATAGCTGTCAGCTTTGAAGGAGGAAAGGAAAATTCTAGCTATTGCCAACAGGATGAGCAGCTGGAGGACTGCTGGCTGCATACCACTGGAGGAACAAGCTTGGCAGTGGAGTGCCTTCGACACAGGAAAGCCAGTGGGATTCTGGGGAGCAAGTCCTGCTGGGGTGACATCATCAGAGCGGTATCTGCTTATGTGCCTTTGAGGCTCGTGAGAGAATTATGTTAGTACTGTCAATTGCATACACAGACATAGTATGGCTCAGTGTAAGTTCATTGAATAACTATCAGATGTAGGAGTCCATCGGGTCCTACCCCTGCTCCAGCATGGGTATCAGAGCAGTGGCCCAGGCCCATGTCCAGGCGGCAGCTGCTGAGGACCCCACACACAACCTCTGGGCAGCCTGTGCCAGTACTCCATCACCCTTACATCTCAGAAGTGCTGTCTGAAATTCAGAGGCAGTCTTCTGTGTTTCATGTTCCATTGTGCTGCTTAATTTCTGCAGAAAATAATGGATATTTTTGAATATGCTTCATCAAATATTCATATAGATTCTGTTTCTCCCACTATATCTAATTTTCTAGCATAGGTCTTTGACCACTTCAAACATTTGAGAAGGCCTTTTCAACGCTGTTTTGACTACATGTGGTCCAGTCAAGAAACATTCAGGGTTTTGCAGTATATGCTAATAACTAAGATAAACAAAAGAGACCAAGGTGCTGGCTAAGAACAGACCAAAGTCATTATGGCTGGTTTGTGTTGCACTGGGGAAAAATAAGAGCTTGCCTTACACCTTTACCTGTAAGTTCTTGTGATGTTTTCCTTGCTGAGGCTTTGCTGTAACACATACTACAGAGAAACAGCTCAGTGGCTTCAGCTGAAAATATCTGATAGTGTGATGTATGTAACAAGCCACTGTTTCAGTGAGGAATGCAGTGCCTGTAGAGAACTTTGGGCTTAGGGACGCAATTCTGACTGCTCACTTCCCTCTCCCCAAAGCACTGGGGGCAAGATGATGTTCAAGGTCAATAAAGGGTCACTAAAAGAAACTGGGATCTATACTCTCAAATAACTGCCATTTTCTGATGCGTTTAACAGAAAACCCTGAATAGCTACATCAGAAAGCAGCATTAGAGGAACTGCAGACAGAAGTATCAAAACATACAATGGTTAAAAAAAATCTGTGATTATTTCAGATGCCTCTGGCTGGCACAGTGTCAGAAGCGTGATACTGTATGTGCAGAGAGAAAGGTGGTACATTCTGAGAAGCTGTTTAGGAGTAAGATAACCTTTTAAGAAAATGAAGTTATCTTCAAAGATAGGCAAGTAGAGAAGTGTGTGACTTCAACACACAAGGCAGTGAATTAAAAGCACGAGATCTTACATCTTGATGGAGGAAAGCAACTTTCCTTTCTGAAGCCTTTTGATGCCAGATGAAAGGAATGTGATGCCTCCTGATGCCAAAGTACCCCTATTTAAGGGAAGGCCCCTACAAATCCAGACAACAACAAATAACCTATAAATGTTATTCAGTGGACTGGTTTTAATGATTTTGAATTTGGAACTGGTTTTGTCAGTTTTTGGAAGGCAAGGTTTTGATTGTTTCATTTTTTCCTGTAGTAGAAGGCCGTGGTGGAATTTTTAGCTGAGTTTCCTCATTGGTGGGAGAAGAAAGTAGAGATTTTTGGTTTTTAGTTTTTTGTTGTTGTTGTTGTTTTTGTTGTTTTTTTGTTTTTTTTTTTTCTGCTTGTGGAAGTAACTGGGTGAATATCAGTGAAGAAAGCAGATCTTTTCCAGTGCTTTGAATCCTTGAATATCACAGCCATAAGGGTGGTAAATTCCTACGAAGTTATTAAACTAATCAAAAACCTACTGTTGCTTTGAATATTTTTTTCCTTGATTAAGAAAAAGTCATCTGTGACCAATATGAACCAAAAGACAACTCATGAGATGTCCTTTGATATTTTTTCACTATTTCATATTTTTCACTATTCATTAGAAGTCTTATATTTAGTAAGAATGTTTTTTATTAGTTTCTTGCTGAGATGAACCTTTGACTCCTCTAACAAACACAATGCCATGGACAGGGTATTCTGTTAACTGATATGGAGTCTTCTGCAAGAATTTAATCAGCTCTAGATATTAAGCACACTGTGGGAGATGTTGCATGACCATGCAGTGGCAGAAAAATATTGTTGTAGCCCCTCACCAGCATATTTCTTTAAAATAAGATGAGCCAACAACTTTATCTACAAGAAAAGACGTGCTAAAATAAAATTGCATTTCAGGTGAAAGGCTGCCTTCTGGTATTTTATTAGAGGTAAATCATTTTAAAGGTATATAATTTTTCACTATGTATGAACTGATGCTCTCAATATCTGTTCTGTAATGTTTGGAGTTTATTTCCAATAACTTTTTTCCAATTAAGAAAGTAAAAACAGCAACCTAATCTCCTTCCCAAGGAGGTTGTGGATGCCCCATCCCTGGAGGCATTCAAGGCCAGGCTGGATGTGGCTCTTGGCAGCCTGGTCTGATGGCTGGCAACCCTGCACATAGCAGGGGAAGTGACACTAGATGATCTTTGAGGTCCTTTTCAACCCAGGCCCTTCTATGATTCTGTGATTCTATGATATGATTCTCATCTAAAACTGGTTTTCACAGGTTTATGTTAAATGTTTACACCTCTAATGATTAAGGAAAATGCAGGGTTTTTTTGAAGAAAGAAAGAAAAAATGTAAGCTGTTTCTAACTTACCTTTCTAATGCTAAAATGGCTGCATTAAAAAATCTCTTTTTATTGCATCATGAGACTAAACAAATGTATGTTAATAACAAGCTTAATATCTGGGTAAGTATTCTGGGAGTTACTCCTTTAGAGTAGTCTTCCATTCCAAACTAATTAGCTTGAAGTTCCCTTAAGAGTAATTTGCATGGAAACAAAGTATCTCATTTATGGATAAATATGAATTTATTTTACATAATTAATTAGATTTTTTTTTTTGAGAACCTGTTTTGTTTAGACTGTCTGATCTATTTTTTATGCTGAGTAATGTCTTTAAAATGACTGTACATTCAGCCAGTATCAATTCTTCCATCTGCGGGAATGCTGGTAATGGTATTTTGTGCTGTTGTCCTAGTGACTGCTTTCATATTTTTCTATTTATTAATTTTATTTTTAAAATATTTTTGTAATTGTGTAGACTTTAAGTCAGAAAGCTGATTAGGTTATTTAGTTTGACCTCAGTTTGGCATTCTAAGCACTTAATACTTTTCTCCATTACGACTGAACGCAACAACCTGCTTAAATCAAAATAACAGGCATGAGCCTGTTTTTCATGAGGATACTGGATCCTACTATTATAACAGCAGCACCTACCAATTTGTTACAGCAATTAACATTGCTTTCTAAAAATGCAAACAATAAAAATGAGCTTGACTGCTAAATCACATGGCCCTTGGTCTCATTCTGGTGGTCTGTTGCCCTGGGCGTGTTAGGGTAAAATGTGAGTTGTAGCTTGTACAAATGCTTTAGTGACCCTGTATCTACTGGACCATGGGGGAAGCAGGAAAGCATGTTCCCTTCCTGAAGATAATTGCATCTTATTCTTCTTTTTGATTGACTTCATAGATTGGTCTCTTGATTGATCAAGAGAGATCCTTCTTCAATCTGGAGAGCAGCAGGAGAATCAGAGGTACCTTCATGAATGCCCGCCACCCACATCCATGCTGACCTAATCATGTTCACAACCAAGGGCAACGACTTCACAGTGCTAATGAGAGAGCATGTGCTCCTCTTCCTTCGCCTGCTGTATGTATCTGTACGTACGCTAGTTGGTATTGGTCCAGCCTCCAACTCTGTGACTAGAAATTCCAGAGCAGATTGCCAACCTGAGGATGACAATTGTTAAATTGTCTGTAGGATGTCTTTGCATTGACTGAGTACAAGGGGAGACAGTATTGAAAACTGGCCCTTAATCCACGTAAAATCACCAACCAGAACTGGTTTCTTGTGCATGTTAAATATGAATAAAAATTGACTGTTAACAGCAGCTAGGGATGTTTCTAAGATATTTTAAATGATGTTGGATAAGATATTTAGATACAAAATAATATTTAGATGTTCTCACCCTATGTGGTAGTGTCTGTGTTGCTGCTCTGATTGGAAAGAAGGAAATAATTATTTGAGAGTAATGCTTGGAGACACATTTCAGAAGACTGATGGACAGCTCTGATGACTATGATAATACCAGTCTTATGCAGATAATCTTTTCCCAGCTTTGATAATATAAGGTAATGTGGATTGTACAGGAAATTACTTAGTTTTTGGTATGAAACAACATTTTTGATCTGTTAAACAAGGAAAAAAATCCAGTTCTGATGTCTGCATCAGGCACTTCTGGTCTCTGATGAGTATTCTTTGTTACTGTAAATGCTGCTATGAAAACAGCTGAAGAATGGCTAATTGCAAACTAACAAGATTTTAGCCTCGTTACTTCTCTGTGGAACAAATTTCCCCTTGAGGACAGAAAGTTTCAACATGAATAGATATTTAAACTCTTTCCTGTAAAAACCTGTACTTTATAAAAGTCAATAAGGAGGCTTTGTATTTTTTAAACAAAAATTGTGCAGACCTGGTAACAGGGACAAGATTTCATTAAGATCTGCCACTTAATGCAGCAGCATGTTTGATGAGAAAGTTAATGTTTAACATCCAAGTGAAGTGCTGTAGGCATCAGTACACGTAGAGATGCAACAAAGCTTCCAGGAAATCATTCCCTTGGCATCCATTGTCATGCTGTTATACATGGCAGCAAAATGTGCTCTAAAAGATGGTGGTAGAGGTGGATTCAAGTGCCCCCAAGCAGGAGCAACAATTCAGCTTTTCCTTTTTGTTTTGGAGTTTAATGACTGAAGTATTATAAGACAGGACTTTTATGTACATTTTTTAATATGAATTTTTTATTTCCCCTCGCCAAAATTGGTCAAAAACTTGATTAATCTTCAGGCTTGTTTATGACCAAAGATTTGAGTGTCTGGTGTTCTGTCAGCTGCTGGCCGGTGATGACCTTCCTTATAAAAGAATGCTAGGTTATTTTCATGAAATAAATAGTTTATCATAAGTATTGTTCAGGTTTCCTCAGGACCACAAAGTGGTTGACTTCATGCCTCCTGTTACCTAGGCCTGTGATTTAAACCTCAGCACACAAGGAAGGAAGGTTGTGTGCTAAAAATACTAAACTTCCTCTCAGAGTTGTTTAGTGAACAGTTGTTTGTTTTAGATATCCTGAGTCCCATAGAAATGGGACTACATGGTTGATGTGAGTCCTTAGGAGGGATCCCAGGTTTTCTCTACCAATTTGTAGTGCTGTCTGAAGCAAATCATCTTCCCCAAGACTCTTCATGCTTTTCCTCTGCTTCTCGATGTGTTTGGAACTCAACTCTATGAGTTGGCCTCTGTGAATTTATTTTAACTTATCCTTCTCTCGTTAGCATCTTTTAGGTTGCCAGATGTGCAATGAAATCACTTTGAGAATTTAGTTCTGACAAATCTTTCTTCTGTGTCCCTTGCTGAAGATCAGGTCTCTACTAAGTGGATGGACTGACTACAGCTATTCAAAAACTGCAAGGACCAAAGGTAAGCTTTCTTTAGAAGAATGAAGTTCTGTCTTACTCCTGTTGAACAAGAGAGCAATCTAATCTTATAAATCATATAAAAAGCAATTCATGCAGGTTCTCGTGGCCTTAGAGAGGATAAACAAAGCACCAACAATTAATGAAAAGTATCATTTAATTTTCACTGTTCGAGTAGACACAGTAGGCCTTCAAAAGCACTTGTTGGTTGGGCAAACCAAAATCTGATTTGATTTCCTCTTTCCAGGCTCCTTCAAATCAATATTTAATAGTCTCTTCAGGCTGGCCTTCTGAAATGAGATATACTCAGTAGAGGGTGGAGTTTTGATTGCTGTTTTGTGGGTTTGATATTTTTTTTTCTTTGTTTTGATTGTTTTTTCCCCAGCTTGGTCTGAAGCCACTTCTACAATCTCTGTGCTGTACACTTAGTAAAACAAAATGGTTACCTATGCAGTTTGATAGTTTGGCAGTATCAAAGTTCACACACAAATTGCGTATTTCTGACAGCTACTGCAGAAGGCAGAGGCACCTTGATAGCAAGTAAAGAGCAGGGCTTCCCATGCCTTGGGATTTGTGTCTAAGCAGAACACAGTGTGCTCCGAGAATGAGCAGCTGAGTGGGAGGTATTCTTCAGTGTGCATCTCTGCAGCTGTTCCAGCTGCCTGGCACGGAGAGATTTGCAGTCAGGTTACCTGTCCAGCTACACTCTCACTGTGGGAGATGGGAACTGTGCAGCACAGCCTCAAGGACTCATAAGAAATAATAAAAATATAGACTTTATTTTAAAATTGCTTTCTTAGATATTCACTCAGTGAGAATTTATCACTGAGGTAGCAACAGCCCTGTTTAGCAAGGTGTAAGCTTCCCTTTTTCCAAAACATCCAAGCTGTTAAGGAATTTGCAGCTTAAACAGCTGAGAGGAGCACAGCTGACGTATCTGAAGAATTGCATTACATAGACAAGTAGGGTCATAACTTATTAAAACGTTTGCAAAACACATTCCAGTGAGATGAAGTTAAACAGCTAGAGCATCTTTTCACATAGAAAGGCATCAGGGAGCACAGTCATGAGAACCAGCTGCTCAGGTGCATTCCTCACATGGCTGAATTCACTTTTAATGACTTTGAACCCCTCAGAACTGGCTCATAGGGCAAATTCAATTTGTATTGTGATGTAAGTGATTCTGGAGCTCATGTAAGAGTTTTTCCCTTCCTACACCCCACTCTATATCTATCTGTACACCATCGTAGGCTGCTTTTCAACATATGCTTGGATTAGAAATAGATTGGCGTGTTATATACTTTTTCCTAAAAAAAAAAAAACCCTTTGAATATAAATTTACAGGTGGGAAAGACAAACCCAGCTGTCTTCCAGTTTAATGTTGGTCTGAAAACTGGGTTGTCTGCCCTTGTGGAATGATGTAATATTGGAAAGGGTAAGCAGGAACAGAGTCAGGGATTTCAGCTTCGCATACACAGGTCCTAGGCTGCTTCTCCGTGCCCCATCCTACATGCAATTAGTGCAGCTGCATGGTCATGACTCCTTCCCCTGACAGCCTGATAGCCTCCTGCATTTTGAGGGAACATAGCACTAGCTGGGATATCCTGTAATGAAGAGATAAGCTAGATAGAATCTTCTCCTCCTCCACAGAAGGCTGTGCAGCTACATGCAACAAAGGTGCTTGTTTTAAAGCATGAGTGTCCAAACTTTTGGTTTGCCTGGGCCTCAGTGAGTGCAGAGGAATTGTCTTGGGCTGCACATAAAATATATCATATAACTTATAGCTTATTTTTTTAATATATATATATTTTTATATTAAAACATTAAAAATAGTGGGCAACAAAACTGTAAAGCTAGTGGGATGTCTGACCTTTTGTTTGTGAAACTAATACATCAGTCTGGTTTGATGGCAATGGTTGCAATACTTAGTGAGGTCTCAAGGTGTTTGTCAGAGATATTTTCATTTAATTTTACTCTTTCTGTGCTACATACTTGAAAAGAGTTTTTCAAAAATTTAACTATAGCCAAAAAGTGATGACATGAATAAAGTGTGATTGTGAAGAAATAGATATCTTTCTCTGATAAGATAGGACTTATAAAATCCTTATAGACACATTATCCCTTTTTTTTTTTTTTTTTTGAATGTCTGATAGCAGCTTTACATATTCAATTTGAAAATACACAGATAATATATTTATGCTGGTTGAAAATGGAGTTGCAACTATACAAAAAAAATAAAGATGACATTCAGAGATCCTTAAACCTACTCTCAAATTGCCCCAATGTGTTCAGAATACCACAGAATACCAGAAACACTAATCAACTATATGTTGCAAAACTAATTTTAAAAATATTTCAACTTACATTTCAATTAAAAACATAATTCAGGTCTTTGAAAGGGTAGAAAAGAGCAGGACAAGGGGAAATGCTTTTAAGTTGAGGGAGGTAAGATTTAGGTTGGATGTCAGGAGGAAGTTCTTTACAGAGAGAGTGGTGAGGTGCTGGAACAGGCTGCCCAGAGAGGTTGTGGATGCCCCGTCCCTGGAGGTGTTCAAGGCCAGAGTGGATGGGGCCCTGGGCAGCCTGGTCTGGTATTAAATGTGGAGGTTGGTGGCCCTACATGTGGCAGGGAGGCTGGAGATTCGTGATCCTTGAGGTCCCTTCCAACCCTGACCATTCTGTTGTTCTGAGATATTGCAAATTACTTTATAATTTTTGTGAGCTTTTTGAGGTGCTGGAAATTACAAAATGTGTCAGCACTGCACTGTTGTTGTTTAAGCCATCAGGCAGCCCAGTGCCACACAGCCACTCACTCACTCCTCCCCACAGTATGAAGGAGAGAATTAGAGAAGAAATAGAACTCGTGGATTGAGATAAAAACTATTTACTAAGACAGAAAAGGAAAATGAAACAAAATAATGAAAAATATTTATATATATTCACAATGCAGTTACTTGCAACCTGATGCCCAGCTAAGAACAGAAATACCTGCCAATCAATGCTCTGCTGAGCGATGCAATGTCTCATCACCCTCTGACTGACACTCAGACAACCTCTGAGAACCAGCCATCCCCAGCCAGTTCCCTGCAGCTTTATACCTCCCTATGTGGTGCCAAGAAGTACAGAATTAACCCAGGCTCATTCAGGCACCTATGTTGGCATTGGCCCATGCCATCATGGTGGTGGTTCTGCCACTGGGTTGCTAGGCCACTGGATGTGCTCCCTTTGCTCAGCAATGACCAATACATTGATGCTAGTCAAGTTCTCTTCATTCAGTGTGGTCCAGGCAAACCAAAAGTTTGGACACTCATGTTCTACAGTATTCCCCATCAACCTTTTAACAGTGCACACAAAACCACCAGCCATGCTAACTGGAGGACTCAATATACTTGCATATCAAGTCTTGAAAGCTTCTTTGACTAATTCTTGCAAGTAAGAATCTGTAGAGAAATCAATTAATACTATAATTGAAAATGAGGAGATTCTGTCATTGGTCAGCTACTTATTAAGTCATTTAAATGTAGGATTAGTAATTCTTAAATTTTCTGCAAGGCTGAGGGCTGACTACCATCACACACCATTGTATTAACTGAAAAAAATGTATTCTTTTTCAGGCTTCTAGACTAAATAGCAACTAGCCCAGAGGAGATATCAAGGTGATATGATAAAGGCCCTGTTGAGTATTTGACTTAATTCTGTATAAATAGTAATGTACCACTTGTTTTACAAAGAACATGAAGGAAAATATGACTAATACATAACAGTAAAGATTAGTTTACTTGCTGGTTCATGATCATGATATAGATGGAATTTCCCTTCATAAAAATAGCATGACAAAGAATTCAAGAATATTTTCATCAGTAGCTAATGTTTCCATTCCCAGAGGAGAGCTCTTAGCCCACAAACAAGAAAGACTGATGCATTTAAGATTCTAGAGGATGTTACAAAATATAAACTGTAAGAAACTTTCAGCTTTGATAATTTTATCACATTAGAGGCAAGTGCATCACAACTGCGAAGTGCATCATAGCGCAGACGTGACCTATATTCATAAAAATATGTGAGTAATGTAACACTTTTTTTTTGCATTAGAAATCTGTGCTGCACTGTAACTGAGTGCAAACCTGGGCTCTGCTGAGAGCACTGAGAGTTTGGAGATGGAGCGTTTCTTTTGTGTTACCATTTTAAGGAGAAAGATGCGGCTTTTTCACTGCTACAGGCATGTGAATGCATTTTCAGAGGATGGCATAATGAATTTTTATGCATTTACCACGTGACATTCAGAACTGTTAAAAAAATGAAATGGGTTAAATTAAAAATTAGTGAGTAAGATGTGGATGCAGCATTTTTTTTAATATATATTTTGAGTGAATATGTTATGAAAATGATTGGCCTTGCTTAAACCAAATTCTTTCCTAGGATAATGATAGTTATCATAAGTGAATACAAAATAGATATAATCTGACTTTGAGGGATTGTGTAAATAGTTTATGAACTAAATAGATTTAAAAGATCAGTATTGATTGATATTGATTATTTGGACCTAACTTACTTTCTGCAGAGAATAATTATGTATCAATTTAGTCGTTCTCTTGTATCTTTCCCAAACTTTTTATCCCTTTTTGAAGTTGGAGGGGACAAGTGAATGACATTGGAAAGAATGTTACCCAAATGTGGGTAGTAATAATAATAATAACAATAAAATATGGGGAAAAAAATCCAATAACATTCAAACAAAACAAGGAACTGATGATGTGGCAGAACTGTAGGAATTAACATTCAGGAAAAAGTAAGCTTAATGGTAAACAAAAAACAAGGGTGGAGTTAGAATAGTAGTCTTAAAAATGTGTAGTTGGTCTAATGAATTAGAGAAGACATGGGTGGGAGGAGTATCTTGCAAAATATGTTGTGGGAAGTGACTTGCAGCCTGCAAAATGTGGTACATTAGAAAATCAGCAAGTCTCTATAGAGGGAAGAAGTTCACAAATATCTGAAAATACATAAATTTTTTAGTTGAGTGATGTGACACCTTTTCCACATAAGGAGAACAGATATTCAGGAAGTTCTTACAGCTGTGGCACACACCCAAAAGGTCAAACAGATTTTTCCAAGTGCACATGAGTTCTAGTGGCAAACTAGTTTAAGAAAATAAGATAATTAATCTAAAGGATTACACATATTTACTTCTTAAACATCTCTACTGAAGAGACAGTTAGCCTTTGTCCGTGGGCCGTGTAATAAAATCTTCAGTTCAGTGTGCAGAGCCATCCAAGAAGCAGCCAGGGCATATTTGGAGCAGGGGGGTGAATGATGTCTTCTATCAGCTGAAAGCAACCTGAGAAGAGAAAGAATTTGGTGCCGTCTTGATGCTCTCTGCATGGTGCCCGCATGAAGGCAGACACTTTGCTGCATTACAGAGTGAATCCTTGACACCAGGTTTGGTACCACTGCTCTATGGAGTGCTGCTGCATGGGCAGCCCCAGTCCACAGAGCCTGAATATCAGGCTATTTGGTAGTCGCTATGAGGAATATTATCTCTCTCTCCAAGCAATGAATTTCCCATTATTTTGCCATCAATTTTTATAAAAGGTGCCAGTAAGGAACTATTCGGACAAAGAGAAGTTTATTCTACTTTTCCATGGAATTTGAGGACATTTCCACATAATGTTGTGAGAATAATCAAGGCTATGGGAGGAAAAGATGTTAGGATTTTCAAGGGACAACAACAAAAAGAAAATAAGAAAGATCAGCACTGCTCAAAAGGAACAGACGTTACAGCAGAAACCAAACCAAATATGAGTCAGCATTGATCACTCATTCACTGGTAAAGTAAGCCCTATTCTGTGTTAATTTACTTGGTGCTGTTTTGGCTGTTGCAACATACCCTCTTTTGAGTCAGACATGTCTGCAGATGTGTTATGTATCACGTTGTTTTCAAATGTCAGAAGGAGACTACTCACTGGCCAAACCAAAATGCCTATTCCAGCTTCCAACATGACCATGTCGCTTTAGAAGGACTTTGGAATACCAGCAGGACACACTTGTAGTTTCGCTGGCGAAAAAGATGTGGATTATGTTACTATGATATTAGAATCTCAGGAAAGGAAACATCAATCTAATACATGAGAAGTTAATAGTTATGAAGGGAAATAGTGATAAGCAGAATAGTGCTTCTGGTAGGGTTGCTATAAGTCTGTTGCAACCTTTCTCTGATCTGAAATATATTGTTGCTAATAATGCAATGGACTAGTGAGCAGCAAGACCTCAAATCACAGCATAAAAGAACACAGCAGAATTGCATTAATGCAATTAGTATGCACTGATGCATCAGATGCCAGTATTTTGTTCAAAATCAAATAATTATAGTCAAATTAATTGATGACTTGAGGACTATCACCTTCATTTATTAATTAAATATGAGAAAAATTCTACCTTTTGCTATGTTGAGTAGGAAAATCAACCTAGGTTCACTGCAGCTCCATGTCCTTTGTAAACCCCCAGTACATGCATTGAAAATATGTTATTTAGGGAATCAGTGTTGTTGAGGCATCTCCTGAGAAAAAGCAGGAACTGCAGCTGCTGTTTCTGTACTTATTAGCCTAAGCAGACAGACTGTTGTCTTCATGGAGGAACAATATATGTTATTGCAGAAAATCAAGCGTGAAGCAAACTAGCAGTCAAGGCACCAAGATGTGTCTTCAATAGCTCCAGAGGCAGCAAGGAAATTGGAAGAGATGACAGTTGCTATTTGTGCTTGCAAACTGAGTGCAAAACAGAAAGAAAAAAAAAGGTATCACATGAATTGTTTAATTTGGAACAATAAAGAAAACCTTCAGGAAGAAAAATACAATATTGTATTCATGCTTTTGTTCTCTTTAATCACATTCTTTATTTATAACAGAGCTGGTGAGTTAGGGGTTCCCTAGGAATCCTTTCATAGCTCTTTATGCTGATTTATACTGAATCTCACGGGTTTGCTATCAAGGGGATGTTGAATTAGTTGAACTACAGCTGGGTATAATTCTTGGCCGTGTTATAGCAATTCATAAGATGAAAGTCTGGTTCCAGGAGATCAAATAGGATTTGGTATCAAGGCTTTCCCCTGTATTTTCATTTTTTTTCACAGCTTGATCAGAGTCAAGGGAAAGAAAGAAAATACAACTGGTATGCTGGCTGTTTTGTAGTGGCATTAGAAAGAGAACTCTGAGCCTTTTTAATCTTATGTTGGTTTTGTTATTTTTTTAAGCTTTGAACTATGGAATTCAAAGCTTTGTATGTGTGAACTTGGAAAACCAGCTCAACTAAATGTTCTAATTTCAGAAGAGAAACTGCTTGAAAGTTGATTATTTAAAAAAAAAAATAAATCATAAATCTTTCTAAGCCTGTCATGTGATGCTTTGGGATCTGACCCATAGTACTGTAGTGCTTGGAATACTCAGTTGTGGATCTCCCTAGGTTTCTTTAATCCTGATGTATTCCAGACTGAGCTTCTAAACTTTTCAAAAATTGAATAGAGGTCTTTACTCTTTCCCTCCAACTCCAGAAGAAGGTGGGGCTGAGAAACGATTAAAGAGGAAATACAGTTTAGCCAATGCAGCAGGCACATCGGTTCTGTGTTTTCCTAAGTTAGCTTCTCCGTTTGCATTTCTCAAAGTTATGGAAACTGGGAGGCCTTTTAATACAATGCTCATTCTCAGAGAGAAGGATTTATTTCCTCATCTTTATACTATGTACTGAATTTATGGGGGGGTCTTGTGAGAAATTCAGTCTAAGATTGCAAGTGCAGGCCGTGTGCAAAAGTTGCTTTTCTTCTGGGCACCTTAAGGGGGTTAATGGAAAAGCTAAAAGTAGCACTGAGCTGGCGTATAGGAAATACCATCCTGGATTAGGCTCCAAACACACCTAATCCCATACCACATCTTCAGTAAAGATTACTTCAGAAGAAAATGGGATTATGTAGCCTTTGCTCCTCCACAGATATTTGCAGGCTTATTCTGAGTTGCAGTCATTTGAAATTGGCTTAAATCCTGAGGACTGTGACTTCATGTCTCAGTCAGCTGTACCGAATCATGATCCTATGGATGCTCTTGTCATCCATGGAAATGACCACTTTTTCCACAGATTGCAGATTTTCTGAGCCTCAGTGCTTTTTGTGGCAGTACATTCATACCCCATGCTTTAATTGCACATGGGTCCTGGGATATCTGATATGAGCTTTTAGAACATGCCAGATTGTTTTAAATTTCTTTTTTTTTTTTTTTTAACAGTATGAGAAATCTGTTCTCGCAATCCACGTTCCATGTCAAATAAGGGGAGCTGCTTTTCAGCCTGGTTGCCCTGTAATCCATTCATCCATCCCTAGCCAGGTATGGGACTTCCCATTGCCCAGCTTTGCAATCTGCAGCATTCTCAACTCTGGGCACACTGTAAACAACCTATTTCAAAGTCTGTGATAGAGTAATATACAGGGAATAATTATTCAGTGTTTTTCTTGATAAAAAGAGCAACCAAGTGGTATTACTAGGTGGCAAGTAATATTAAAAAAAAATAAAGCAAATGATAGTACTATTTTTTTTTTAAAACAAACAAACAAAAAAACATACTAAAATTTGTTGCTTACTGTTATAAGATCTTTATTTAAAGGTACAAATACAACATCTGGACCAGAAACCCCTCAAACTTTGGAGTGCTGGAAACTGCTTGCAAATACTGTTCATGCTTAAACTCTTTCCCTTTGCTTTTGTTACTGGCCACTGCAAGGATTAGTCAGAGCAGAGGATATCCTACTCTCCGGCTTGCCTGTGCCATACTGAGAGAAAAAGAATTGTCTTTGGCTGCAAATAAGATATATTATATATTTAATGTATGTCAGTAACAAACTTCTTTTTTTAACTTCTTCTATTTCTTTGTATTTGTTCTGAATACACAGAAAAAGAAGAAAGAAAGAGTGGAACAAAACCAAAACGAGTGGGTTGGACACATGTGGCAGAGCACTGAGATGAGGTCCTCTATCTGGACTATATGGCTATTTGCACTTTCTTAGCTTGAGGAGGTAGAGGTTTGCAGGAGTTTAATTGTCTGTCATGAAGGGGTTGGAATAATCAACAATTTGGGACAACCAAGCAACTCTTGATTGTCCCAAATTTCCACAAATGTTCCATCAGCTGTGCACCTGTGGTTCTGTATATTAAAAAAAAAGGGCACAAACACAAAGTGTTGTTATGACAGCACCAAGTCTAACAAATTTTCGAAGTGTGAAAACATTTGTGAACGATAGAGATGGAAAAGATTTTTCTCAGATATCTAATCACATGCCACATGCACTTTGGAAACAGTTCAGTACTGAGCATTTTACAGAGGAAATTATTTCATCCCTACAGTACATTTAAATAAGAAAAATTAGATGTCAGGGGAAAGAAATTGCTTAAAACTCAAAATTAAAATAGAAGTTATTTTTTATTTTTTGCTCAAATTTATTGCTCTTATGACATTTTCAAATGACTCTGAGTGAAAATTACTGCATCCATATGTTCATCGAGTGTCTTGTTTTTACTTCAGAGTCAATCTTAGGCCAGATAGAGCAATAGCATATCAGTGGTACATTCAGTTCTTTCAGACAAATGCAAGTTTGGTTCTGAAAGGCTCCAGGTAGTAACGAGATGGGCTGGGTTTACTTCTACCCAGTGAAGTAGTTTAAGCCAAAAGTTCTCAGATCATCTGTCAAGAAGGTTAGAAGAGCATTGAAACACTGGGACCAGGTGCCAATTTGCACCCAGCAGCCCAGCTCAGGCTGATGGGATAGTGGGAGTCAAGCTGTGGATGAGCTTGTGAGTTGAATGGGCAAGCTTTGGCTATCATACATGGGAGAGGATGTTCAGGGGAACTTTTTGAAGAGCAGCATCATGACAGATACCATGAAGTTTTATGCATCCTTTTCCCCACTCCCGCAAGCTGTCATCTGGGGATGGATATAATCTGAACAATGGTGCTTACAACTGGGACCTGTTACTAGTACAGGACTCAGACCACAGGGAAATTTCTTTTCATGTTTGCAAGTGACACTGTTTACTTCAATCAGTGTGACAAATTCATTACATTTGAGCAGAATTAATTTTTGTCTTAGTTAAAAACTTTATGCTTTGTTTATAAGTTGGACTAACAGAGAACTGAAGAAACAGGCTGGAGCAAGCAGGAGAAAATTGACTTGTAACTTCTGTGGAGAGATGGCCCCGGTTCATTCAGATAATATGTACTTCAAAATGTTGCTATGTAGGATTGCACAATTGAGTATTCTTTCCTTCTGGCTAACTTACAGGTGATGTCTCCCATTGGCACAGGCTGCTACAGAGACGCCGCCAGCACTGGTAAGGTGTGGGCGTGCATTAGTGATATTCTGGTTTCTCTGTGGAATCTACTAAAATGTAGCTTGGACCATGAGGGAAAACATTTGAATCTTTTTCTTTTTCTTTCTTTTTTTTTTTTTTTTTTTTTTTTTTTTTTTTTCCCACATAGGTGTAATTTTGTCTAAATTTTGGGCAAGTTTATACAAACAAAATAAGTTGGGAAATCCATATGGACTAGAGACTATTAAAGGCTGAAGAGCTTAGAGATATTCATTAAATGCTGAAATTACTACACTGCATTCCCAGTATTAGAGACCTAAAAGCTAGGTCCCCGAGGTCACTCAGGGAAAAAAAAAGGAAAACAAAGAAATAAAAATAAATTAAAAAAAAACTATTTTAAGCTGCCACCACACTTTAACATGGAACAAAACTATTCTAAGCCCAACTTTTTAGAAAAAGCAGCACAAGTGAAAGTAATTGTGTAATTGTTTGAGCCCCAACACATGACCTACATTGCTGTTTAATATCCTTTTTTAGCTGTTTGTCTGTTTTCATGCTGTGAACACAGCCTTGTCTTTGGGACTGTTCAAGCTCTCCTGTACATGTGGTGCAGATCTGATGCTGAAGCCTTATGATTTACAAATGAACTAACCAAATAGCGAGGAGAAAAAATTATTACCTTCTGGGCACATGGTTTAGCAGAAGCAGCAAGCTTGTTGCTCACCTTTGAATAGACAGATTATAAAATAGATTTAAGACTCCTTATTTCTATACAAAGGCCAGTATTAAATCCTGATTAATTCTAACTGAAATGTTTTTCAGCTCTAGCAGTAGCAGATAGATCAGGTTAAAATTCAGCAATGTACACTTAATTGAATTAAAATCTCTTTGCCAATTTTATTGGATTTTTGGTTGCTCTTGGAAACATACTCCTCCCCTCCTAACTACCTTAAGCTGTTCTTTCAGGGAAATTAGAGTATTTAATGGTACTGCGATCCAGAATTTTTAAGGCTACACTGGGGGCTTGAGTGAATCTTCAGAAATAGTGGCTGGTTTTTATGTGCAAGTGATAAAAGGAAAACAAACAAACAAACAAACACCATCACCACCAACAAAAAAAACCTGTATAGTTTACAGAAAAAAAAAAAAAAAAATTAAAAAGTAAGCTCTGTGTACCTTTACTTGCTTGAAAAGAGAGCCTTTTCCTGGCAATCCTTTAGAATTTATATTTCTTTAACTCCTTTATAAGTCATTGTAAACCACGTAATTTCCTGCCAAAGCTTCAGTTGGTAGAAGCTTCTGAGTTCTCTGGCTGTTAACTGAAGCAATTACACACTTCAGATTAATGGCTGAACTGCCTAAAATTGACATCTAAAAAATGTTTCCTTCCATACAGAGACTTTCTAATATTTATCATTAAGAAGTCCTGAAAGCTGTGTTTTTTTGAAGACCCTCCTTATCCTAAAAGCCAGAATAAAAAGAAAGAGAACAGAAATATGACAAAAAAAAACTGCATTTTTAAGTTAATTTCTTTCTCAAAGAAGTTTTAAAATCTAAACTCTTGTTGTTTTCCATTCAACTGAAGAATTTTTGATTGTTGGATGTCACCAATACATTCAGTGCAGGAAGTAGGACTGCAGCTTTTCAGTATATTTTGTGCTTTGATAGGACTGAAACTTTTCAGTACATTTTGTGTTTTGAAATCCCAAGCATTTTATCGTCACTAATGCACATAAATGCATTTGATTTTCATTTGACTGGTGAAGTAGTAAAAGGCTAGAGTTTGTAATTTTTTTTTTCCTTTCATTACATTACGATTGTGTTGATTTCTTTTCCCCAGAATAGATTCCTACTTCATAATGGCTGGTTGTAAATTTATGGAGCAGGTTTGAACTGCTTCTACTTCTTTTTTTTTTTTTTTGTGTGTGTGTGTAGCAATTATCTCCCTTTCACAGTCAAACACATTTGGGCTGGTCCCACTCAGACAAAACCTTCCTCTGGTCTACAGCACAGTCCCCAATAGCAAATATCAATGGGTAATGCCAGAGATGAAAAACATTCACCTGCATTCTCATTGCATGCTATTCAGCCTGCTGCAGTGGCAGACGAAAGTGCCAGCCTCCACAAATGGCATTAAAAAAGATAATCAATTATTTTATTTCAGAGGGTATCATACTTAAAATTGGTGAGAGACAATGTGGTTTATAATGCAGATAGCTTATTTATGGTAAGTTAAAGCTTTATTCTTGGAGTTTAGTTATTGTTCGTACCTTGTTACTCCATACAAACTCTGCTCTGATGTTGTGTTAGATGTATACAGAGCAAGCAAGAGGTTCTGAGAAAGACAAATCCTTCATAAAAATTATCTTCCTGACCATGTTTGTCTATTCAAAAGACAGAAACCGATACAAATGTATTAGGAGTTCTTGTAGGAGCCATCATCATAATGTATCAGGAAGTCCTGGTATATTTTACCTTCTTGTTGCTGCAAAAACTGGATTAGTGCAGAATATTATCCCCTCTGCTCCCCCTTAGAGACTCCTCTGCCTATATGGAGCCCTGTACTGAAGATGTGAAAAGGGACTGGTTATCAGTCCAGAAGAAACTCTTTGGACTTCTGGATATGATTAACTGAGCCTCGCTTTCAGGGCTCTCCTGAGAGTATGTCTTTGAACTCTCGCCCTCCCAGTGGCGTTAGGAGGACCCAGCAGAATGATTTTTTTAATGGAGACAGGCCAATTTATTTGTTTAGTAAGTTAAAATATTAATGTTATTAACCTAATATGGCAACAGAATATAAACCAAAACATAGTAAGACAGATTGACTTGCATATGAGAAATATTTGATTTTTTTAATCTATGACAAGTATATGAAAATTCTATGGTGTCTGACATCAAGAAATTTATATTTAAATACTTTTGATCATCTGCTATATTTTAATGGGCAGACAAACAGAAAATGTATGGTTACATTTTGTAGAGGAAAATCAGTCAAAAAAGCCAGAGCCATGAGCGCATCACAGAATTGTTTGCCAAGCTTAGCTGGCAGTAATGAGGTTTGAGGTCAATCATTAAATGTTTTACACTGATTCACTTGGTACCTGGAAGATGTGGACTCATCCTAAACTGTATGTAACCTTCCAGTTGCTCTCTGACTGCAATCATTTAAAGAAGGAAATCCGTCTAAACAGTGTTCCTAGTGAACTATATCAAATGTACAACAATAAAAGTAGGGAAAAGAAGTTCCAAAAAAGTGGATAACTGTTAATCTCTGGCATGGGACATACTGAAAGATACATGGACTGGCTACACTTTAATGGCAAATTTGAAACTTATCTTCATTGACAATTTCGGTATTGAAAATATGAATGAGGGCAGGTCTATAGCTGAGTATGGGGAAGTACTTTTGTACGGGCATGTAGTGATATGACAAGGGGAAATGGCTTTAAACTGGAAGAGGGTAGATTTAAAGTAGATATTAGGAAGAAATTCTTTACTGTGAGGCTGGTGAGACACTGGAACAGGTTGCCCATTGGGGTAGTGGATGCCCCCTCCCTGGAAGCACACAAGACCACGCTGGATGCGTCTCTGAGCAATCTGGTCTAGAGGGAAGTGTCCCTCCTATATAGAGGGGTTGGAACTAGATGATCTTAAAGTCCCTTTCAACCCAACCCATTCTATGATTCTATTATTTTGGCCAATTTATTTTTATTAGTTGTTGTTGTTGTTGTTTTCACCACTGAGATAAATGATTCATGATTTAATATGGTTAATAATTTTCTTTGTAAATTTTTAGCTTATTGGCATCTGTGGGTAAAGCAACATGTAGATTTCAAAGTTGCCTGGTCACTCATGTGATTTAGGAAATACTTTTCTATGTCTTAAGTATTGAAACCATCTGTCTTCTGGCAGTTAAGGAATCTCTGTTGTGGGGGACCTTTGCATGCACCAGCAACTAAGGGAGCAGGGTTTGTATATTCTTGCTGAGCCACTTAATAACATGCAGTGAACTGGTATGTGACTGAATATTTCTTGTGTTTAAATTTTTGGCTCCACTGTGAAAAAATAAAGCTGGGTTTGGGGGTTTACCAATATCTCAGCGAGGCACAGTGCTGCAGTTCCAGACAGCTCATGAAAAATGAGTATGTATCTGGCAGATTCCATGGAGTGCTTGCAGGAGAGAGAAGATGAGTAGCAATTTCTTTTTCCACTTTGCCCCACTACCTACCTCCAAAGAGAGATGATAATTTGGATAATTCAGAGTATTCAGTTAGAGCACAAGTGTACTAGAACGAACAGATCAGCAGTAACAAATGCTTTGAAATTACATGCTGACAGTTGCAGGAGTTAAACAGCAGTGGCACAGAGCTTTCAGAACTTTGCCATGATAAATCAAGGCAAACAGAAATGCGAAATAATAATCTGTGAAACATCATTCATTGTGTCAACAGCCACACTTTGGGGTATAATGCCACAAGAGAATGAGGAGTATTGTAAAAAAAAAAAAAAGGTTTTGTGCATATGAAATCAATGCTTCACCCTGAAAAAAATAAGGTTTTTATTTAATTTTAACTGTTTATGCTATTTGATTCTTCTGAAGTATTTAGCTGTTATCTGTGTGCTGTTGACAAAACAAACTGAATTTATGCTGTTAGAATAATCACAATGAGTCATTAAAATAATTAAAATGAGTCAATGAAATGAAATGAGTCATCCAATGAGAGTTAAACCTGCAACAAATTCTTGTCCCTACATTATACAATGGATGATGGGCTTAAAACTTCTGGCTGTCACATTTAAGTGTTTTTTTTTTTTTTGTGGCTCATACTGTGATCTGATTGTAGCATTTTGTTCTTTTGAATGAGTCTTTGTAATTGAATTAACTTGTTAGTCACAGAAAATAGAATCTGAAAATAGAAACAGAAGGGGAACATTGATACTTCAAAAGAAGTTTCCTTTCGGAAAGTTTTTATCAGTGTATGCTTGAGAAGATAATATCAGGTTTAGCCTTCAAAAAGCAGTAGGTATTATGAGGATATATCCTGCATTTCAGATCTGGGTGTATTTTCATCTTGGTTCTTGTGCTGGTCAAATTTTCATTTATAAGAATGAAAATGGCTTGGTATTTTGGAAAGTGATGTTTCACTGTGTAAATAAAGCATGTGAACTATTTAAGGAGGGGGATTACATACTGTGGGTATCTGCAAAACATCTGCTAGGCTTATTTCTCTCTGTTGGAGTTGGTAAGTTTATGATTTAAAGAAAAAATGTAACTAGTCTCAATTTTCCTTAGGTATTGGATGTTATTTATGACATACCAATGATCAGAAAATGTTTTATAACTATCACTGATTGAAAATACTATTTTGAGGATAAATTTGGTAAGTGCCTTCATATTTTTAACTGACTGTAAGGTGTAATTATCACAGCCTGAAATACTGACTTCAGTTCTTTTCCCCTTCCCAGATCTGTTGAACATTCGGCTTGATTTCAGGTGCCTAACAGTAAATTTGGCTGGCCACCTGTACAAATAAACGTGCCAAACTTTGACCCTAGATATTGATATCAGGCTTTAGGTAGGTTAGACTAGAAAGGAGATCTTGGTGTGTTTTGACCATCCTTTTATGATTCTAGTTGCTACTTTCTGACTTTTTTCCAGACAGTACATGGTGATATAAATAAGGCATATAAGAAAGAACAGTTCCAGTTCTTACCTGATTAAGAAGAGTTTCAGAATGTTTTTCACAAAGTACTGATATAAATAGATCCATAATTCATTAATAAATTACTGGTTCAACAGAAATCCATGAAGAATATTTCAGAGTAAATTTATTCACCTCATTAAAAAATGGCATGGATTTAATTCCATCCTTTCATTTTATATCTTTTCACTTTCATTTCTAGACTATTTTTGGCTGACAGGGCAACTGAGTATCATACCAAAGCTGAAGGTGCCTATTGTAGCAGGTATCTACAGGCAGTAGGGGTTTTGTGTGGTGAGTATGCTGACTGTTTCACCTCAAAAATCAAGGCATGCAAATGCCTGGTTCTGCTTCCCACCAGGGCTTGGAAAGACCATGGCTCCCAGTAACTTCAGCACTTGGTCTCAGAAAGAAAGATGAAGATGATTGGTGGATTGACTTTTTTTTTCAAGAGTTTAAGCTGTTTCATAAGCAGTGTAAGATGATGGAGGAGGAAAGTCACACCTCTTTCCTGCCTGCCCAGTGCTTCTCCTTAAATAGGCTTAAGAATTTCACTGAGGAATGAAGAGGTTTTATCCCTTCTTACAGGTAATCTGGTGTAAATTTATATCATGCAACAAACTGCCTTTCGGAGACAGATTACACAAATTTGTTCCTGGAGTCTATTTCATAATCTGTCAGTTTGCACAGAGGTACCAATGGGGAACTGCCTTTCTGTTTGTGTTATGGTTTTATTTTAAAAGTGAATAATAATTCCCAGGCAGCAAATCAGAGTAAAAGAAAAAAGCAAATCAGAGTAAAATTTATTATCACTTTTCTCTGCAGACTTCTGAGTGTTTAGTAAGCAAAAGAGAGAAAGTCCATCTTCTGTGGGTAGTACATCATCTACACAGTCTTGGTAATCCTTCATTTTAACTTTGGCGTGCATGGACTGGGACATGTCAATTCCATTGAAAATCTTCAATCCCTTTCCTCTTACAATGATAAATTGTCTTATACTGAGCTCTCTGGAGAGTCCTTTGGTCTTGATTTGTTTTTTCAGCATACGGAAGAATGCATTTTTGGCAGTAACCAGTGACTCTTTCTCCCTCTCTTTCTTTTTTTTAAATTTGTTTGTTTGCTATTCAAGTGTATTGTTTGTGGATGGGAATTTACTGAATTCATCATACTTGGGAGTGACATCTAATACAATCTGGGACAGAGAAGGGAAGGAAAAAACTTGATTTTGAAAAACCTAGTTTTCAGATAGAACATTTCAGCTTTTTGAAGCTAGACTAAGATGTGCTGAAGTAAAGCAAAACAACACCAAGATCCTTAGGTGTGTGAAAATGTTGATACTTTTATAGTATAATTCCTTTCTGCCCTCCCCCACTCCTAAATGTTGTTGTTGGAATATTTCAAGTAAATACATTCTCCAAAAAATAATGCCTCTAGCTGAACTCACTGCCTTGCTTTATCTTTACTTTCAAGTTAAGTAACAGAGGATGAAAATCAAGAGCAGTTTTCTATCTATTACTTTCTTAGTTTGAATGTTTCAAAAGTCTGAAGGGAAATTCTCCAAGGACTCTAATAGGCAATTTCAGTAATGCTGCGATGTTATAGATTCTTGGCTTTTCTGTAAGTTGGACTATGATTTAAGAGGCAGATCTTTTTTTCTTTTTTACTGGCCTTAGTCTTCTATTAAGGAGTTCTCTGTCTTACTGGAAAAATGCTTATTTCTATTTTTGATTGATGTCTTCAGTGAACCTAGTTCAAGGGTTAGGTAATTCTTGGTGATTTGATTTAATATTTTCAGATAATAACTTTTACCTTTAAAATTTAAAATAACAATGCATTTGAGTTGCAGGCTGTGTTATTGTACCAGCCACTCCCAGAATGAAGACTGTAGAATGGTTAGAAAAATTATTTTGCAGGAGGAAACAGTAAGAAGGCAAAAGGCTTCTCCAAGGCTGCTTCTGCTATTGACCCTCAGAAAACAAATGACCAGTACAGTCACTAGTCTTCCCCAAAGACCTGTATTACCTCAGGAGACTGAAGTTTTGATGGAGATTTTATAATAGTCTTCAATAACATTAAAGGTAGACATGAAAGAATAATTACACTTGGCCCATTTTAAATAGAACCTAGGAGTAATGGATTTAAGTTATAATGTGACAAAGAAGTATATTGGAAGAAAACTTTCTTACAGCATTGAAGTAGTGTCTGTACTGAGATGGTAGAGTCTCCCACCACTGTAAGCTCCTCAGAATAGACTTGACAAGCATCAGTCAGACATATCAGTGGTGTGTTCTGAAGAAGGATGAGAGACTGGATGTCTTGTGATCACCACTTCCATCTCTATGTCCCTGTGAGAAGAGAGAACTTAAGAGCTTCATGCAGAAAAAGCAATATTGATCTCTTCTAAAAACAGACACTGTAGACTGTGCATCCCATGGTGCAAATGCTGGACAATCAAGCTGCATAATGCAAGCAGGAGAACAGCACTATGAGCAATAATGGAAGAATGATGACAAAGGCAGAGCCATTTATCTGCTGTTCCTGCAAGGCTTGTACTCACTCTGCTTTCATCTTTTCTAATGGAAAAGGAAGCATTTACTAGCTGGATGTTAACTCCAGAGCAGACACTGGTGTAATTTCCTCTTACACTGTGTGATTCCTATAGGCTCCAGACCCTTAAGAGCTCAGTTATTTCTCGGCTTTCAGCAGTTACTACTTTACTGGAGCATACAAGAATTGCACTTATGTAATGTCTCTCAGCTGAGGATCTCAGGATTCTGCTCTATTTTACAGATGAACAAAATGGGTCACAGAGTGGCTGAGTGGCAGTTCAAGATCACACAAAACCAGTCAGGTACTCAGAGCTCCCTGTCAACCTTAGAGCACAGAATTTTGCTCAGTTGCTCCTGGCTAAATGGAGCAGGCAGTCATTCTTACTGTTGAATGGACAGGCACCATATTCCCAGGAGAGAAAAAGTAGAGCAAAAGTTTTTGGTAGAGCAAAAGTAGCTAAGCAAAACTTTACACATTCTTTCAAGGATAATTACAGCAGTAACTATTTCTGGTTGCAATCCCAAGTTAGTAGAAAGCTAGCAGTTTCTGACAGTGCATTCAGTCACAGAAAGTGAAAAATGTCTTTTGAGTTATGAGACTGAATTTTCTTTCTTTCTACAATCTACTGCACACTACATGTACATATGCGTTCCAGTCCCTCTAATGACATCTTTATACTCTTCCTTGGTCAGTATTGGTGTTTTTTCCTCTGCTTACATTTGTCCATGACAAGTATATTTTGTTCAACACAACAGTTATATTTCTCGACTGACTTAAGGTGACTCTGGTCTAGAAAAGAGGGATGAAGGAAGGCAGTTGTAGTTGTGTGTATGTATTTACATATGTATATATAATATATATTTGAAATCTGTACTTAGCAAGGGATGAAGAACTAAACAAATTAAACTAGTATCTTCATGGGGCTGAGTTCAGCAATGCTGTGAATTAATCAAACCTGTAGGAATTATAAAAATTTTAATGTGAAGAGGAGGTTATTGATATTCATGACAACAGGTTAAAAAGTGTCCATGATTCTATTCTGATTTTTATTTCCTTAATGAGTGAAACATAACAGATACATGTATTCTTTTCAATGATAAATTGAAGCTTTGTCTTCAGAGATAAAGAAATCAAAGAAGAATTCTGAAGACTCCCTAGCTGTTTAAATAATTTCCTTCTCCTTTTGACCAGCTGGACATTTTTTTTTTACATTTCACTTGCAGATCAGTGCAAGCCCGTTTTTCAACCCAGCAAAAATGTATTCACCCCTTATGTCATGTCAAGGATCCTGCTGGCTATCATGTTATTGGGGTTAATACAGATGGACACACTGTCCAAAATGAATCACAATACTTATTAAAATACTGATCTCATAGGATTCTATCAACACATTTATACTTGCAGTGGAACCAAAATCTAATCAAAGACAATTGGTGATTTACTTTAATAAGTACAGTTGAGTGAAGTTCTATTGAGAATTCAATTTTGTGTGCATGTGTTTTGCAACCAGATTCCTCCCTTCTATAATACATTGGTCCCTCAATGCCTCATTTCATACAAAGAAGGAATAATTTAGATTAGCTATGGACTTCATCCAGTAAAAGATACGTAAATTAGAATTAATGCCACCTTTAAGCTACAGTTGTATCGACATTGAAAATAAGGGGTTTACCAAAAAGTTCACTGTGTGAATCCAACCTGAAATTAAATGTTTGTTTGATTGGCACAAATTCCATTTTTTTCTTTGGGTGTTACAAAGGATCAAACATTTGTTTCGTTGTTATTAACTGTTTTTTGCTGTATCTGTGCCTCATAGTCAGTGCAAAAGTTAGTCAAATGAATGGAAAACATTTCCTGCTCTTGAATTTTTGTCTTTACGGAATATCATAAATAGCCGCTGAAAAGAACTGCTACAGATCCATTTGAAAGAAAAGAATGTGGAACAAGAAGTGACTTGGAGGGAATGAGAGAGCTGCGAATATTATTTTTCCAGCATGTCCTCATGAAAAGAGGATCATCTGACTTGATGGTCCTCTTGATCAGATTGAGACAGACTTCAAAAGGAAGTGAATCAGGGTTGTTGTGTCTCGAAGGGAATACACATACTGCCTGCTAGGGAACTACATTTTCTCCCAGAGTCCTATTTAGGGCATTTGGATTCCCAAGTGACTGCTGGTATGTGAGCGATGTAAACATTTCTTTTTCACCATCAAGTTGTATATCTCTAAAGTCTATGTAAGTAACATTTCTATTTTGGCCACCTTTTACCTCTTTGCAGCAGCTCATAATTTTAATGCCTTCATTAAGTCTAGCTATAGTCATTTCAAAATTTAGTTAGAGCCAAAAATTAATTATTTTTCTTTTTTTTTTTTTTTTGTTTGTTTGTTTGTTTGTTTCATTTTGTTACATTTTGTTTCATTTTGTTCTTCTAAATGTTGAAGGTTGGAGATGTGAACAATGTTTTAATAGAAAGTAGTTGAGTTTGTAACCCTGGTTTATAAGCTGAACAGCAAGTTTATTGAGAGATCGGGTTGTATTTTAATACTTATGCGCTAATATGAAATTTTTAGATTTTGCAAATGAGATTTTTCTAACCAACCAAGTTAGCCAGAATCCAGGAGAGTATTATGTTTCTGTCATGATTAAACACATTTATGTTACCACTAAACTAACTATTCCAAAACAGAGCCTGTACAAAACCTGCAAATGGGCGAAAAAGTTAAATTGCATTTGTTGTCTTATAACATGTGGAATATGATTTTTGACTTTAACATAGCCTTCTTGCCTTTGAAATGAGTAGTTTTATACCTAGCCCTAAAGTCTTCAGCTACCTTTTTTCAGCTGTGTCAGTGACAAGAGAGAAAAGTCTTAATAAAGCTATCAGAGGACAAAAGCCACATGCAGTTATCAAGACTAGCAGACACTGTAGCTTCTCTGAGGCATTTGGAAAAGATCCCAACTGGTGAACACTGGTTGAAACATGATTCTGACAGTGATGATTTGCGCTTCTAAAGGTCTGCACATTATGCACGGGTCTTTACAAATTAGGAGACTATTTCTAATCCTAATGTATATTATATTATTATTGAACTGATCTTGTGTTCTCTCTGTGGTTCTCTCATTGAATTTAGAAAAGTGTTTTTTTGACACCTAAGCTTAACAAATAATCTTTGTTTACTGTCATTTATTATGCACTGATTGATTCAAATGTGTCACTTGCATTACTGAATATGCTTGTTATAGATCTTAGTCTGGAATGAAACATCTAATACCGTTTTCTTGCTTTTCTAGGAATTCAGAAATAACAAGTGTACTTTTAGCCACTTACTGGTATCTATTCCTTTCATACTTGTGTTTAAGGACAGCAATGAATTGTGGCATCATGACCTAGAAGTCATTGCAACCATAAAAATTCCTCTCAGGCCAAGTACATGAGGAGCTTAAATGTTTTAGAGCTTCTGTAACAGGTGAGAAAAGAGGTACTTATTCACATTTCTGAAATGTGAAACTCATGCAGACTTTAGGTAAGCGGTAATGACTCTGGATTTATTCAGAAGTGAATGAAACATCAACAAACCTCACAAATAAACAGCAGTTTATTAAACTAAGCTCTCTTCTGGCACTTACTGGAGGCTCAAATAATCATCAAGGCATTCTGTAGCTGCAGTTTGAGAGCGGTAAGTCTGAGTTTCTTTCTAAAAAGGTCAAAGAGAAATTATTAATACTTATCAAGGCTCAAATGAAAAAAGATGTTCTGATCTAAGAAAACTTCCTGCTTTTCTATCTTAGTGGTATTAAGTTCTGTGTCATAAATCACATTATTTATGAATGTCATGCACTGAGTCAGCTGTGGAAGTGTGGGCCACAGCCAAGTTAAAATTTTACACTGGAATAAAATCTAGTTAAATACATGTCAAAAAACATGATCTATACTTCAGGAGTCTTAGATGATTCTTCAGACTCAAAGCAGAAAACAAACCTAATGACAAATTGAACACAAATTTATACATGAAAAGAAAAAGGACAATACATACATAGACTGATTTTTAAAAGCTTTCTGGCAGATTAATTTTTTAAGATAAACCAGGAGGACAGAGGCATTTCAACATGTTTTCTTTTTCTCTTCTCTTTCACTTGTCTACCCTTTCTTTTCCACCCTTTTCTCCTTTTGTGTTATAGTGAATAATGTTGAATAGGATGTGATATTGGTACCAACCACCGAACAGGAACACTTGACTGCAAGTTCTGTGTTTTGCTTCAAGTTTTGGCCACTTCAGCTGTGTGCCTATTGTTGAAAGTATCCCTGAGAAGAAATATAACAGATTGTCTGCTATTTTTTTTTTTTTTTTAATCATATCTGAGGTTTTCTGGACCATGGTAATTATTAGTTCTGCTGAACACTTGCTTACATGGAAAGTGATTTGAAAAAATTGTGTATCTAGCATCTAAGTGGATTGTGTAAGCAAAAAGTTGCACCCACACCAACACAATATTTTAAAGTCAAACTTGATGTAATCAAATCATTTGCAGTCAGAATTATAGAACTACAAAGAAGTGGTTGCTCCACTATTTATGTATGTTGCAAACGTTCAACAATTACTTGCTCATTTAATGTTAATTTCCAAAGAAAATAAGAACAGTAATTTTATAAATTGTTTTTTTAAATACAGAAGATTGCAATTTATCTGTTCCTTAATATTCCAAAGCATTCCTCTTTATTTTTTTTTAATCTAGGACACACTCTAAGTTGCTGTAATGTGACTTGTACATACTTGCTTCTACTTCTATGCTTCTTATTGTTAAGACTAAGATTTATTCCATCTTGAAAGTTAGAATTTCAAGCTCCTCTAAAAGCTGTCAGAATTGATTCAAGAGCTCTTATTTTCTTGGAGGTTAGTGACAACAGATATAAGCTGATTGTTTACCTATAAATAATTACAGACTTCCTTAAAGATGATGGATTAAGAGCAGTTGTTCCCCTTCCTCCTCATCCATCCTTCTACTATCTATTAAATATTCCCTGACATCTTGGCCAAACATGGTGTTTACAGGCTATTGTTTTATATGCAGATTGATAAACAAAGGAAATCACATTATTAAAGCCTCACCTTGTACAATGTATGGGCATTCTTTTGGTAGCTCTCTTTTCTCCACTACAGTGATCTGTATTCCTAGCCAAAAAAGCTGTTTTCTATGTACCTTCTGCTAAGAGACCACCCCGTTGCTTCATGTGGAGTCTACCTTTCTTTTTGTTTTATCCTGAGATATCAAGTGCCAGTGTGGACAGCTGATTATATATGTTTCTTCTTAAAAGCAACTTATGAAGGTTTTGAAGTTCTCTGATTCTGTATACTTTTTGACCTTCAGACCTAAATCATTTCATGTAGTGAGTAAAAGGTTAAAATGGGATTTATCATAGTTTCTATAAGCTAAGGAGATCCTGTGAATAAATTTTAACTTTGCTGTGTTTTATGACTTGTCAAAAAATGTAGAGCATTTATCAGAAAACAATAAATTTAGATATATTCCCTGTTGAAACAAGTTCTGTTGTCAGCCAAAGTCTGCCTGCATGTTTCCTAGCATCTCTAAAGCTATAACTTTTAGAAGATGACCCAGAACATCTCTTTCAAACAGGCAATGCTTGGCTTGGTTAAGACTGAAGTAAAAGGACTTGTAAGCATATCTTACCATCTTTTTTCCTATCCTTTACAGAGGCAATTACCTCTAGTCAAACTGCTTTCAGTGATTTCCTGTACCACAAAACTCTCTTCATCAACAAGTTCTGAGTACTAAATAGAGTCAAATTACTCTGTTCCAAATAGCATTATACAAGGCCATACAACTACTTGCCCAGTATACTATACTGTTGGCTGTATAAATGGCTTTAGTTAGATGTATTTTACAAGGGTTGACCCAAACCATCAGGGTAAAGACATTTCTCTGAATACTCTGATTATTTTTTTTTTCCTAAAGTCTCACAATCTTTTTCCCTTTTCAAGATCAAAAAGTTATTTTTGGAGAACCAGAATACAGACAGTGTAGGCAGGTTAAAGATTTATAGATGGCAGAATGATGCTTTGATCACTATAGCTTTCTACTTTATTCCTTTCCTTGTAATTCCTAACATTTGGTTTGAATTTTTTTATTGCTTTTGTGCTCTGAACTGCTATTTCATGAAGTTATTATTCACTGCCCCGAAATCTTGATCCCAGTGCTACTGATCAACTCAGAGCTTAATTCTAATGTAGATTTAGAATTATTTTTCCCTATGTGAATCAGGATCCATTTATTTACACTGAACTTCCTCTGCTGATTTTTGGTCTACTCACATGATACTTCTGCATCTCCTCAGAGATAGCTCTTATCTTTGCCATCTTAGATAACTTGGTATCAATTCACTGAAATATCCAGCTCACTTGTAACAGGAAAAATAATTTTGCTTCTCTTTTCATGAAGAAATGTGATGGCAATGGGGAAGGAGCAATGTTAAAGCTTGTTGTTGTGTACAACATACATGCTGGTTGACCAATGCTGTCTATTGTCTATGTATTTACAGCCTTTGCCAATGACAGGCCAACTCAGCAGTCTGACTTCACTCAGAAATATTTACCTGTTGGTGAGCATCTCTTCTGATGCCATCTTCACCTTTTTAAAAAAAAAAAAAAAAAGAGTAATTTTCTTGCCCTTAAGGAGGTGATGTGTAACTTCAGAGACCTTTGATCAATTTCTGTTGCTACAGGCCTAAAGTGGACAAGGCATTTAATTTGTTTATACCTTGGTGTCTCATGTGTAAAACACTTGCACACTGGTTTTATGTTGTCTTGTCTATACTGAGAATTTCTTCAGGCAGTTTTGTTACCTGTAAGAGTGCCTAGAATGAAAGAGATCCTGTCTCACAAGGGGAGTTCTTAACGCTGCTAGGAGAAATCATAACCCTTACTGGAAAACACACTTTTATTGTACATAAAAATTAGGAAAAGGAAATATTCAGACCTTTCAACAAAATGAGCCAGGCATTTTTTCCTTTATGCAATATTTTTGGCACCAAGGTAAATGCAGATTGGAAACACCAAATTAGCATAAGCAGGTGTTTTTCTGGTATTTCTAACCTGAATGAAAAACACAGTCTCTCAGCTGACTTATTACTGGGCCACTTAGAGAAAATTACCACCTAAGTGTAATAAAGCAGGAGAAATTTGGTAAGTGAGGAATGACTATTTATTCCTACAGTGATCTGTCTTAAAAATCTAAAACAATTCCAATTTAAAATATGTAACCAAAATGAATAAAAATTTTCATCCTTACATATTTGTCTATACTAATTAGTGTGTTGCAGCTGAGATGTGGACAACCTGGTCCATTTGGTAGCGTAGACTTTTGCTTCCCAGGAAAATATACTGGACACAAATACAGTCAGCAATGACAATGAAGTAGAAATTTGGTTAGTACTAGCAGCAGTACAGGGACACACCTCTTGTCATTTTGAGAGGCTCTGCCATGCATCCACAGCAATCACTTTTTCCTCTGGGGAGTTAGGAGCTTATCTTGAGGGCAAGAAAGAGGCTTCCTTATGGTGCTCATACTGTAGCACTTATCTTGTAGTTAGGAAAACCTACACACAACCCAAGTGGTGGTAGGAAAGAGAAGAGGGACATGGAAGTTAAAAATGATTTAATGGCTTCAGATGTCTTGATGGAAGAGGAGTGGGATCAGCCTCTATTCCTGTGAATTTTCAGCTATTCAGATAGGGGCAGCTGGAAAATTTCAAAACACTTTTGTCTTGGAGTTAGGGCATTGTCATCAGAGCTATGATCTGAAAGGTCTTTAGGTGAAAAATAAAATTAACCTTACTTTTCTCCTTTCCATGTATGTTTGTAACCACAGAGCTAATGAGGACAAATTTGCTGCCACTATTACTTCTCCTTTGATTATAAATAGTGTTCTGAGAATGAGCTCAGCAAGAGAAGTCTTCATTTGTGAGTCTTGCTGGAGCTTTGATGTAGTGTTAAAGTTTATCTGACCATCAAATATTCAGAAACAGAATTGCTTTCAAACTACAGATGCGGCCATGATTAGGTGATAGATCTGCGTGGTATTTTGAGGATCTACAGTTTGGACATAGGTATTTGAAGCAAGAGTTAAACTCCTAAGCCCTTTAATGGATCTATGGTAATTAGCCAACTCAAAGACTCTAGAAGACTCCAGAAACATTTGGGAAGGGCTCATATTCCTTTACAACAGCAACTTTTGTAAATACCTGAGTGGCCAATGGAAGTAGTAAAGACAAGGAACAGAGGTAATTAATTCCTTCATCAAAGCTATGAGATGGTTAGAGTTACCTTGTATCTCAGTAAGCTGTGCAAGTAATAGAAGAGAAAATTTTGAGTGTTACATATTTCACCATCTGGATACTCAGGCCTTCCAGGCGTTGGCTGATTCCTCCTAGGAGTAACCACGACTGTTTAACTGTTCTTATTCACTGAAAAGACACATACCCATTGCCAAGAATTATGGAAGACTCAAGCCCAGTGAGAATCATCTGGATCAGAAAGAGAGCAGAGAATCCAGACTTGCTTTTTCTCTTCTGTTGTTTTCATACTGACAGCACACACTGACAGAAATTTTGAACTTATATACCAGTTGACAGGACTTGTTTATCACCAGTGACACAAAACCGTTTGTTCAGAAAATTCCTCATTCTTGTCCCCAGAATGTATTATTCATCAATTCTGCTTCTGAGTGCTCTTTTCCAAGATAGTGTTGATTGCCTACTGAGTCACCCTTGGTAGCTGCCCATTAAGCATGTGAGACATGGTGGAAAGCAGAAAGGGAAGGCTGTTGAGAAGAGATGTCTACAAACCATGAGATATTTGTTAGCAAAGGAAGTACACTCATCCACTTGCCTCCTGAGGAGGAATGGATAACTCAACGAGAAGGCTTAAATCCAGCAGGCTGTTACTAAAACATGGATTTGATATCACAGTAGGCATTAAAAGAGGTTTCCTTAATCCAAGGATTACCTGAACGTATGTGTGTAATAAACAGAATAATAAGAACAATACTCCAACATTTACAGGTGGATCTTGAACACTGACCCACTTCCCGACACCTGACTTTTGATCCACATTTTTTACTCCCGCAGGAAACTGAGCGATCGCTGCCATCTATTGGTAACAAATAAGCTAACCTTATTGTCCCACTAAGATAAGGCACTAGAAATCCCATAATTTACCTGAAATCAGACATACTTTGAAGTTAAACATGATCATATATCTTCTCAGCCTACCACAACTCATGATGATGTTTTAAAATGAGAAACTGTCAGCACATGAAATGTACTCCATTTATGCTAGCTTTTCTTTGTATTACTTGGCTGGTTTTGTCTGTTATAATACAACTCTCCATAATTAATATGAGACTGTACTCATGTTTTCAGAAGAAAACACCTAGTTGGTGTTAAGCAGATTCTAGGATTCTAACATGAGCCAGCAGTGCGCTCTGGCAGCTCGAAAGGCAAATGGGATCCTGGGCTCCATCAGGAGAGGGGTGGCCAGCAGGGAAAGGGAGGTGATTGTCCCTCTCTACTCAGCTCTTGTGAGGCCCCACCTGGAATACTGTGTCCAGATGTGGAGCCCTCAGTACAAGAAAGACATTGAGATTTTGGAAAGGGTCCAGAGGAGGGCGACTAAGATGATCAGGGGGCTGGAGCACCTCCCCTATGAGGACAGGCTGAGGGAGTTGGGCTTGTTCAGCCTGGAGAAGAGAAGGCTGCGGGGTGACCTCATTGCAGCCTATCAATACCTGAAGGGAACCTACACCCAGGAGGGGAGTAAACTCTTCAAAAGGGCTGACAACAGCAGGACTAGGGGAAATGGATCCAAGTTGAAGGAGGGAAGATTTAGGTTGGATGTTAGGGGGAAGTTCTTTACTAGGAGAGTGGTTAGGCCCTGGAACGGGCTGCCCAGGGAGGTTGTGGATGCCCCGTCCTTGGACGTGTTCAAGGCCAGGTTGGACGGGGTCCTGGGCAACCTGATCTGAATGTGTATGTTTGGTGGCCCTGCTAGGCAGGGGGGTTGGAACTACATGATCCTTGGGGTCCCTTCCAACCCGGGTGATTCTGTGATTCTGTGATTCTGTGTGATTCTGTGATTCTCAAGTTTGAGATAACCTGGTTGCCAGTGAGAAATATTTCATGCTGTTGGGAGAATCTCCTAAGAAGTACCATGATATCTTAAGATCAATGGTACTGATTGCCACAGTTTGATTTATCATTATCACATTATCCTTGATAGAAGAAAAAAAAACACGGGGAAATACTTGTTGCATGAGTGCTCTACACTTCAAATATGTAAAGGAGAATCGTCCTGACCAATACCTATGAAATTAATCAAAGTAAAATAAGTGATTAACGTCTTTTTAATATTTAAAACATTTATCTCTATTTCTGAATAGTACTTAATGAGTGTAGTAAGTACACACAGAACTAACAATGGAATAATGAGCTAAGTAATTTTCTTCGACATCTTATTTAGAGTGTTCATAAGATCTCCATACCTATGAATGAATCAGTCAAAACTAATTTTAAGCAAGACTTCAGTGGCTCATGCCACTAATTCTATTAGAATTTCTAGTGTTCCTTGAGTGATAATTGCAGATGTGTTATAACTGACACAAAAGTAAAGTCTCTTACCATTAATACTTCCATTATATCATTTGGACTTTAAATTAGAGAATTCAACAAAACATACATTTAGAAGAAATAAATTATTCCTGTATTTTTAAATAAATGTTTTACAGACCTTTCTAAATACACTGGGATATTAGATCCTTTGACATATTAGCTAAGGATTTATTCTTTCAGAAGCCACAAATTTCATCCATGTGTTGCCAATTATAGATTGAGATTTGAATTATACATTGAGATTTGAAATGTTTCAACTGACATCTTTTTTTCTATAAATATTCATTATGTATGATGTGTATAGATTCAACAGAGAAGATGAAAACTGATCTATATAAAAGCAGAATACTGATTAAGGTATGTATGTATCTTAAAATTCCATTATTTTTTCATTAAAATGAATATTTCCCAGATCCTGGGAGCAGTGAACAAAAAATTTGAATTTTTTTTCAAAAGGTAAGATGAATAAAGATAAATGATATGCGTTGATTACAGTTTAAAACAATTAAACAAATGAAAAACAAACAAACAAACAAACAACAGTGTTGCCAGAGTTAATGAGAAGCTATATATTGAAATATCTTATGAAAAAACACTGAGGAATATTTATTTTATTCTTTTTTATATAGGAAAATTTATTCTAAAAATAAATGGTTATTTCCATGCACTTAGGACATATTTGACTTCTTTTTAAATATATGTTGTTTAATATTTAGTAGCATCTCTGGCGATGGAAAAAAAAAAAAAGATAACGTGGTAATGTGAATTCTGGTAGAATGAAATGAGCTGCTTTGCCAATCAAAGCATCACCAAGAAGACCAGAGCATAAATCCATCTGTGTGGAAGTGCACTAAGCTCTTACCCCAGCCATTGGTAGTGTGGCAGCCTCAGGGAAGGACTGTCCCCAAGGAAGCATGAGGGCTGCTCAGTCATTAGAGCCATAGGCTGAGCAGGACTTGGGTGCACTTTTCACACTGTGTTTGTGCAAAGCATGGGGAATGATGTCATACCCACGGTTTAGTAATGAGATTTTGGCATTGTTTTGCAATGAATGTTTAACATACCCAAACAGTACTAAGTGCTCAGCATAGACCGAGGGCTTCAGTCGTGTGCTTTGGAAGTACAAGGCAAGGAAAGCTGTATGACAAGTTTTATGAATGTTTGAGTTTTGTAAGAGAATATTGTAATAGAGTTGTAATCCTTTTATCTGAGAAAGGTTGTTGCTTAATCTACTGTTCACAAAATCAAAAGTGGGAAGTAGCAGGGGCCTGTCGGTATTAAGATCAAAGCACACAGGCATTGACAGCTATATTTATGTTGCAAGCCTACTTGCAACAGAGGTCTTTTGAAGATAAGAAAGCTCTCATTATCAAAACAAGAAAAATATTTTATTGCTAATTTTAGTTTAGGCATTTAATTTTTGGGAGCAAGTCTCTTTCATTTGGCATTATATAACAAATACAATTTGGAAAATTATTTTAGAAGAAAACAAATTGTTTCTCTACATGCTTATATTAGATACTACTCAAATAATGTGATTTTCAAGTTCATTAATTACCTTGATCAATAAAAAACAATCCAATGAAAAATGCTGACATCGACTGTACCTTCATGAGCCTTCTCACTGCATCTGACATTAGACAGGTGTTCTTAAAAGTTCAAAGCAGCCAGGTATGTTTAACTATTGATTTAGGATTTTCCATGCACAGTTGTTGTTTGGACACAGGCAGAGGGAACTGGCTAAGTCCCTTGGAGACATCATACTGATGCAACCAGAAACTCTTGGAGAGCCAGGAAAGTCATTATTTGTGACCTGGGAATGGTGAGTTCAGCGAGCCAGTCAAGACTGCATCACTCTACCCACTATTTCAGCTTTTGACTAGATGAAAACAATGTCCTTAGCAGATTCACATGGACACTTTAATAGGCAGCTGCCAAGACAGCTTGCTCACCACTCTGAAGTTGTGATGCCAGAGGAGTCCACACTAGAGACAACAGCATTTCCTACCTTTGCTCTTATTTTCTTTAATCCTTCCCTTAACTTGATCTTTGACTTCAAGAACCAGGAACAGAAAGTTCTCAGAAAGTGCTCAAGATCCTCTCAGCTTGGGTTTTATATATATATATATATATATATATATATATATATATATATACATATATATATATGTATTTCATGAAGATTGCCAAACTGAGGATATTTTTTGTTATAAAGAATAAGGGCAGAAGAAAGGTAAGAAAAAATATTACTGATGCAGTAGTTCTATTTCAAATGCAAATATAAGTATAAATGTATGTATAAGTTATAAATATGTTGAGTATTTATAAGTATAAAGTATTATGTTGTAATGATGTATTTCTTTATAAGGATTAACATTTATAAACATAACTATATTACTTAAGCTTATTTTCTCTATCTTTCTTATTTTTGTTATGCTTAATAGAGCTTTAAGAAGTATTTTGTGATGATTGCTTCATGCAGGACTAAAAAAGCTACACTCTTTCTGTTCAATTCCATCTCATGTTTATTTGTAGTGATAATGTCGTGGCACTTCCTTTCATCAGCTAGGCTCCCTGAAATTTGTTTCCCTAATTTCAGCCTATATTGGCCTACTTGTAATCTTCATGGCAAGGATAGCAACAATTTATCACAGCCAGCTGGAAGAAGGATTTCCTTTCTCACAAGAAATAACATTTAAAATAGGTATACATATGCATCAATATACTTATATATGTATATTATAAATATATGCATATAGCTTCCTGTATCAAGATGAAAAGCCAGAAACCTGACTCTTTCCATGGGAATGAGATAACTTTAACGTCCCTCTTGGTTTGCCAGCTGCCAAACTCTTTAACTCCCTACCTCTCTGATTGCTTTCCTGCATGTTCTGTTGCCCATCTGCCAAGCTGGCTTGTTAGATGCCTAAGGACCCAGCTGCTCTGATAGGGAAATTGAGGGTCCCAGGGAGTCGGCAACCTGCCCATCTTACTGCCAGCCAACTGGCTAGTGCCTCCAAAGCTGGGTTATTTCTGCTGAACTTTATTATGGATTCCTGCAGGATACATATGTCCTTTTTAATCAGTTTTCTCTGATGGAGCAGGTTTCCTTCAAAAAAGCAAAAACTAATGTGCATCAATGTTTCTGTGGTGTGTTAGAAGAACCAAGAATTGCTCTCAGGTGTGTCCTTTAGCAATCACTGCAGTAATGCTTGCTTACTTTACAGATCACAGAATTTTTGGAGTTGGAGGAGGTCCTTAAAGGTTACCTAGTCTTTTGCAAGGAACAGGGACACCTACAGTTACATCAGGTTGCTGACCCCCATCCAGCTTGACTCTGAGTGTCTCCAGGGATGGGTCTTCTACCATCCTGTTCCAGTACCTCACCACCCTTATCCTAAAAAACTTCCTTATTATGTCCAATCTAAATCTCCCCTCTTTCGATTTGAAACCATTTCCCCTTGTCCTATCACAACAGACCCTGCCAAAGAGTCTGTCCCCTTCCTTCTTACAGCCCCCCTTTAGATACTGAAAGGCTGTCCCCATGTCCCCTCAGAGCCTTCTCTTCTCCAGGCTGATCAGCCCCAGCTCTCTCAACCTGTTCAAAAGATGTAGAGAAGCATTAAAACAGTATTCAAATAGGGCTCGAGAGAGATGAAAAGAAAGTCACGGAGGCACTGGAAAGCTGATGACAGAAAAAGGGCATATGGGTATTACAAAAATAGGAAGCAGAGCATTTCAGAAGGATAGGAACAATCTAAGTGAATGGGGGACATTTTGAGGTGGGGGAAATTCTTCCTGAAGCTTTTAGACATTAGAAAGCTATGAATGTGTCATGCTTTAGAAAGGTTCAGAGTCACTTTATAAGGCTCAGAATTGTTCCATGAGTAGACAGTAGCTAAAGAACATAATCTGCAGTTATGTAGCAGCAAAACCAAGTTCACAATTTTTCATTTAATTCAGTATCATGCCAAATGAGAGTCTAACACCCTATGACAGAGAAAATATTTTGTTTGGGGATGCTTTTGGCTAGCAAATACCATGAAATCAAACTAACATGCCAAACAGCATCTATTTAAGAGAATTAATGTCTTAGAAAAGTGTATGAAATGTATCTGATATTCTGTATGTGTTGCAGGTATGTACTTGGTGATATTTGAAATGGTGCTATTTGAGAGTAGGCGTTTTCCATAACTTTTAACTTTTTTAAAATCAATATTTGCCTCATAAATGCTTCTCCAAATCATACAATTTATTTTTCCCCTTTCTTTGTCTGTTTAACTCTTCCTGTGGAAATAGTTCCTCTTTTTCTAAGAAAACAGGCTGAGTCTAATATTTAGACAAATACATTATATAGCTCTCAGCATTTCTTCTCCATGTAGCAAACTTCTAAATTCCTTCCTACCCCAAATCACTTTTTCTTCTCTACCTAGCCTATTGTGATGACTTCTTCTGCATTTGCTTCAATTTCTTCATATTTATAAAAGGTTTGGAGTAGAATTTCCTTCCTTCAACTAATTCAAGATTTTGTCTCTTTCTATATTTTCCCCTCACTTTGATCTCACTTTAACAAAAATCTTCCTTCCTTTTAACATTGAAATTTTTGATTCCTTCTTAATCACCTCCTCCTACTCCACGTTGACTCAGAATTTCTTTTCCTCCTCTCTTAACCCTTCCTTGCCTTGCATCTTTCCTTCTCCCTGTAACACTTCTTCTGTACTATTCAACAGTCCTTTCAAAAATTTTTCTACCTCCTCCACACAGCTCATTATCTTTCCTACTTAAATTCTTACCTTGACTCATTTAGTGTTATTATTGTTAAGAATAGTAGAAAAAAAGCTTTTCATAGAGAGCAAAAGACAAGGTCTCTGCCAATGAACATGTCAGTATAAAAAGAGATTATAGAGATAAGGGTGAAGTGAGTAGGACTAAAGAAGGCAATGGCACCTAATGGGAAAATGAAGTCTTCAATGTGTAGTTCTCCATCATTTTGTTGTTTAAGTAATCTTCTAGGGGAAAATGAACTTGGGATTGAAGTAGCTGCAAAGTACATTTGAGATAGCTAGCTGCTTAGAACAGCAGTGTGAGTGCTTTGACCGCATGACTGAAGCCATTTGTCAAAGACATATATCTTCTTTATTTTCCAGCATTGTCTGCAGTATTTATTCTTCTGCCCTGCAGAGATGTGACACTGTGTCACACAGAAGAAAAAAAGGGGGCTGCAGGGATTTTTAATCTGAATTACTCACCAAATATTTAGTAGGGATTACATCCAAATAAGTTAAACCTGCTCAAATCAGATTTAGTAAAGGTCCATATGTTGCAGGCAAGCATTCTGAGAGGCTATCCCTACTTTTAGTCTTCCTCCTAAAACAGCTAAGGGTCTTTGGGCCAAGAAGATCTGCTTATCTTAGATCTGCTAGCTTTAGTAACAGATTTTCCACAGCACTTTATGGACCCTCTACAGCATCATGCTGACAGCTGAAATCTATTTTATATTCTTTTATTTACAAGGGAAGGGAAGAGGAGGCTTGGGAAATATGATTGTCTAGCTTTCCTTGGTGCTGCTGAGCAGGTGAGTTCCACAGCTGTTGCGGAAGGCTTTTGCAGTTTGCTCAGCAACATATTCAAATTCCTGCAATGATAATGAAATGAGAGTGGTGGAGGAAGGAAAACAGATGAGACAGGAGAGATGGAGCAGTAATGAATGCAGTACTGAGCCTGCTTCCTGCTGAGCCAGTTCGCTCTCAATCTCCTCGGCCAGATGACAGAAGACCAAAGCAATCCCTGTAAAGGTTTTTTGCTCCATTAATTCTCCAACATGTTCATTTGGATAAGAAATTTGAAGAGCAAGAAAAGTCATGAGGTCTCATAATATTTGAGGGCTCATACCAAACACAGCCACAGAGGTGGATGATGTGTGCATTGTGATGAAAGTGGAGCTGAATTTGAATCCTTGCAGACCGCTGTCATGAAGGCTGACATTCTTCTATGGCTCTCACATGCAGCCATATAGGAGGAAAGCCATTAGCACATGTTGGCATGCTTTCTGCAAGGAAAGACTGTTAACAAACAGCTTGACTGAAGGAAAGCCTGGTGAGTGCCCCTCCTAAAGTGTCATTATTAAGATGGTGGCTCAAATTACCTTGAACAAGATATGTGAGTGTCTCAGTGCCTCTGTTTCAGCTTAGTGGGCACTTGTGTGAGGGCGGCAAAACTCCACCACTGCCCATGGATCTCCTCAAAAAGCCAATTGTTCAGAGATAAGAGCAGCCAGTAGAGATGGGCTTCCTCTGGATTTGATTAAAAGGTTGTAATCTTTTGTACCTACAAAGCATTACCTTCCAAGTCAATGAGAATATGGCTGATATGTCTGGTAAGACAGAGTCGTCTTATACTGATGTCCAGCGGGCACAAATGTTATTAGGATTGCCAAAGAGCATCACAGTCACCTGCAGCCATGTATCTGTGAACATCATAAGTCCACATTCTTCTGGAAGGTGTAGTCCTGCAACCTACTCATTGACATCTTTTATACTCTCTGCTTCTACACATCTATAAGAGGAGCTATGTGGAATGCATGGGAAACCACCCATTCGGAATAAATTTTAGCTTGAACCAGTATCCTGACCCAGTTCATTAAGCAACAAGCTGAGCTCTTAGAATCATAAAATAATAGAATTGCTCAGGTTGGAAAAGACCTTAAAGATCATTAAGTCCAACCTCAACCTAACCATGCTACCCTAACTCTAACAACCCTCCACTAAATCATGTTCCTGAGCACCACATCCAAATGGTTTTTAAACACATCCTGGAATGGTGACTCAATCACCTCTCTGGAAAGCCTATTCCAGTGCTTAACAACACTTTCTATAAAGAAGTTTTTCCTGATATCCAACCTAAACTTACCCTGGCGCAACTTGAGGCCATCTTGTGCAAGTATTACAAAGATGGCAGCCCAAGGGCAGAAATCTGGTGGCCAGAGGTGTGAAGTGAGTTCTATCGATATTTCTGGCAGCCATTCCAAATTTTTAGTTTGAATGGTGCTTGAAACTAGACAACTAACGTAATTGGGTGAGAATTCACTGGCCCAGGAAAAGAGGCTAAAGAAAAAGATTGTAATGAACTATACCAAATGTTAATATTACTTTTCAGTTGTGAAAAGTGATGTTGAGAGGCAAACTGATCTGTGGGTAAATCACTGCAAGTGAACTTCATAGGCTGTCCTCTCTGTTCACATGAAACTCTCTGTCCTCTCTGTTCTACATAACTGAAATGACCATTTGGCTTTGGTAGAACCATATAGGCTCCACATGGCATTGATCAGAAGAAAAGTAGCCATCAACCAAAACCAATAAACACCCATTCATCAGTGCCCTGAGATGTTCCCACTAGAAAAGGCAAGGCCCCTTGTCTTTGTGCCTTTGACTCATCATCTAGGAATCAGATTCCTTGGCCAGTCACCATTTCACTGTCTGGTAAAGTAAGGCCATCTTCCCCAAGCAATGACGGGATCTGTGTGCTGCAGACACACTGCTTCCACATGTGCACCTTTAGGGGTTCCCTTAATAAGCTGTAACACAACCTCCTGGTTTGTTTTTGTTTTCTTTCTTTTTTTTTTTTTTTTTTTTTACATCTCTGCCAGCAGAGTTTCTTTTTCTGTTGTAAAGTGCTGATGTTGATGTAAATTTGGTTGCCTTGAACTGAAGAGTGCACAAAGAGGAGAGCATAGAAGTTGTAAGGCAGGCATTGCTTAGTTCTCATAGGATCACACTAAAAGGATATGTGGCAAAAGATGCAGTAATTCAGAGTAAGGAATTTACAACTGCAGCAAAACTTCCAGCTTTCAACTGATTTGAAATTAAATCTCCAATGACAGCACACCATGTAATTAAGACAGCTTGATTTTCTGTCAGTCAATCTTTATTCCCTTAAAAACGTTCAAGTCAATTTGAAAAAAAAAAAAAAAGAAAAGAAAAAAGGATAAAAGAAAAAATACCATCAGCAATAAAAAAATACCACTATAAAGATGAAAACTTAAAAAAATATAAGAACTATTACTTAACTCAGTTATTAAATTGTCATAGTTGACGTACCAAGCAAAAAATTATAAGCAAAAATTTTATATGTGTTTAGGATGTTTTTTTCTTTGGTAACAAAGAACTCTGTATATGGCTTGCTGTTTGTTAAAAATACAAGGGATGTGTAAAAAAAAAAACTTCATGAGTGACATCTTCAGTACTTCAGCTGCAGTGTTATGTGTCATTTTCAATGAAAAAAAAAAAAAAAGAACAATGTAGGGGAAGGATGTCAGAAGAGAAAGTCAGGATCAAATAACATATACCGAAGAGAAACTGAGGCAGCTGAAGGAAGAAGTAAGGTGAATATTTTAAATGTAGGGCAACTATGACAGAGAGAGAATAAGAAAAGAGGAAGGAAAGAAGTATGACTGAAAACACTCAGAATCACAGAATCACCCCTCTTCTGATGGAAAGATCAGCTACTACTCTTAGGAAAATCTGCTTCTTTTTGGTACAGTATTGGAGTTGGGTTCCTCAACAATTCAAACTTGCAATACAAGAGAAGGAAAAGCAAAATGAAATGAGCTTCAAATAATGTGTAATGTACCTGTACCACTCATGATCATCAAAAGCCTCCATTAAGTTAAAGAATACAAGATCTTTAAATGGATTCCAAATCTGATGGCTATAATTCAGTTTTCTTTTCTTTTTTTTTTTTTTTTTAAACCCAAAGACATTCATATGATTTGTTATAAAGTGATTTTCTCAGTCATTGGCTACAGGACTTCTAAAAATTCATTCTTATCAAAGGATGGCCATCTTAAAAACCAGGCAAAATCTACTGTCAACAATTTCTCAACATTTGTTATTTTAGTTTTGGAGAATTAATAGGAAAGTTGTGTTTTGTTTCATTTTGTTTTAGAAAAAAGAATTGGTCTGACTGCTTCCATAAACTGCTGCATCTAAGACTAGTCTGTTCAAAATAATCTGTGGATATATCAAAGGGAATTTGGAATCCATAGGATTACTGCTCATCTATATCATTTCTATTGCTTTAACCTCATGTTCTCAGTAGTCACATGATGAAAACTGGGACCATTCCTAGGCATCTTTTAGATGCCCTGTTTAGCTCAGGAATGGAAGACGAGGAAGAGGCTGGTTTTTATTTTTTTATTTTTTTATTTTTTTATTTTTTTTATCTTTCCTTTGAATCATCAGAGACTTTCATAGCTGGAAACAGGGTGTCAAAAATACCCATCAGCAAGTCATTACATTCTCAGTTGCTCAGCTTGTATACCTCAATCATGCTCTCAGTGAGATACGAATCAGTCACCAGGGCAGGAGTCGTCATGAAATTTTTCCTTCAAGACAGGTAGGCAGAAGCATTCTGACACTCTAAAGCAAAGGAATGACCTGGTTTCTTGGGTCAGTTTATTCAAAAACTTCCCTACTCATGCAGGGCATTCTTAATTTTTTTCCCTTGATTTTCCTTCAGCCATTTCAGACACCATAGTTCATCTTTTGGTCTCTTCCATAGATTTTATGTTTGCTTAAGAGTGTTTTAAAAACCTTTTGTGACCCAATGTGTCACAAAAATGTCAGTATGGGCATGTAGAGTGCAAGTTCTATACATGCACTAAAGCAGGTATCTACAGCATTCTTTCTGGTAACTTCAGATTTTATTGACTGAAAGACCATGTCAGTCTTTTCCAAATTCGTTTTCCTAAATTAAAGTTCCTTAATATCATTTCTTTTTTCTTTTCTGGATAGTCTGGTTCAGAGTTATTTCTGATAAGTTTAAGCATTTTAACACGTATTTTCCCAAAATTTAAGAGCACGTTCCTAATTTGTCCCCAATTTTCCATTATTCTCAAGGTGTGAATTAGTGACACAAGTAAAATACTTAAGTGGTAGTCTCATCAGAGAGGAATTGCTTCAGTTGAGATTCCCCTCTCTGGACATTAGCAGCACTGGTTTGGCCAATTATGACTCTTATTTCGGAGCAACTGTTTATTTTGAGGTTGGAGTGTAACCTCAGATAGCTTTACTCTCTGCCTTTGGTTGCATCATGCTTAATTATGCCTTCCTCATCCCAGTAATCCAATCTGCTTTGCAATGGAGACCAGTTTTCCTTATTACTTGACAGTCCACAAATTGATTTCTGCTGAAAGTCTCTTCCTAACTAAACAATCATGTGCATGTTATTTAAATAAACTGGGACACCACATTTGATTTTTTGTTTTGAAACACCTAGTGTTAACCCAGAGAATTCAGCATGTTTTGAAAATTCTTAATTAAATTACTGCACAGCACAAAATCAAAGGCTTCTTAGAAATCTCATGCACTGATGCCATCTCTGTGCATTGGTCTGGCAACTCTGTGCCACATTCAAAGGGAGTCCTGAGTCCTGAATGCCTGATCATCTCTGCACAGGATATGCCACATCCAAGTTAATTTAGGGCTTCTCTTAGGTAAATTTTGAGGTTTGTTTCTACTGTCATCAAATCAGAGAGATTCAACTAGTTCTTCCCTTTCCAGAGATGTATTTGCTGGTGTATTAAGAAACTGGAAAATGGTCATCAGAGGTCATCAACAAAGGACCATTGTGGAAATATATTCTTGATAAAATATAGGATCAGGAAATGTTTTTGCTGTAGGGAATGATACCTAATATCTGAATCTCAGCTCTAGGTGCAGGTGGCATGAAGTTGAGCTATCTGAGTTTCTCCTTTGGGGTAGATACTGCAGATCAGTTTTTTTAAAAAAGCTTTTCAAGATTCTTCATTCACCAATGTGTGTTATTCCTGAAAGGACATTCTTATGAAAAACTTCTTTTTCTTAAGAATGACTGCCTTGGCAAAGCATGTTGGTAAGCTCTTGCCTCTTAAGCCATCCTGATGCAGCAGGCATGCAGTGACTTTCCTTCCATCTGTAGAGAAGGCTGCCACTGAATTATTGCCTCCAAAAATCCTTAAATCCAGGTTTCTCTGATTGAAGCTTCTTACTTAAAGAAAAAAATTAGATACTTTCCTAAGCCAGAAATCCAAGACTTGATTGTAAGGTTTCCTGCTTGTTATTGCCCTTGCTGCTAAGCTCTGAAAATGATTCTGTATTTGGTCTGTAGGATAAACTGTTTGGATTAGATTTTTTTGTGAAGTAACATCTAGTCCATGGATTTCTAACCTTCTGGCTTACTTGGACTGCACTGAGTAAAGAATTTTCTTGGGCTGCACATAAAATATATAATATAGTTATAAGTATATAAATAACAAAACCTATTTTTTTCTGTATTTTCAATTAAAAGATAAAAAGAAAGAGAGCAACAAAAACATAATGCTATTTGACCCTGAGTTTGTGAAATGAATTTGTCATTATCTCATTCAATGGAAGTACTTAAATTCTTGATGAACTTGAGTTGAATGTCTGTTTGCAACTCTATACATTCCATTTGAAAATTTATAGAAAATGTGTTTATGTCAGCTGAAAATGGAGTTGCAAATATACAAAAAAATTGATGATTTCTTTTTGAAGACCTTGAAATATTCTCAAATCCTTTATCAAAATGGAAGGCAAAGGTGCATATTTTTTGCTGTTCACAGGATTGTGCTTAGACCACATATCAAAATGTATAAAATTATTTGCCAAAACTCGAGCTTGCCATAGTTTAATTTTGAACACTAGTATAGTTTGAAATATTGCATAGATATGTCTATTTTCACCCTTAAGATGGATGTTCCACTAATTCAAATGAGTGGTCTCAAATCCACCAACAAAAAACTCAGGGCAAATTATTTTATACTTCTTTTCTGAGCTTTATGAGGTGTTGTAAACTGCTAAATTTGTCAGCATCACACAAGTACTCTGGGTATTCCTTCTGCAGTGAATGTGTTATATTATTAAATTATCTTTAATTTCATTTTACTGGAACAGGTTGCCCATGGATGCTGCGTCCCTGAAGGCATTCAAGTCCAGGCTGGAGGTGGCTCTGGGCAGCTTGGTGTAGTGGTTGGTGACCCTGCACATAGCAGGGGGGTTGAAACAAGATGATTATTGCTGTCCTTTTTAAACCAGGCCATTCTATGATTCTATGATCTTACGAAACAACACAAGATCAAGTTTAAAAATTAAATAAGAATACTTGCATGTTTGCTTAATAACAAAAATCATGTGTCTTCACAGGCACACACACTTGTAGGTAGGTTGAAACATTATTAGCGGCAATCATTTTTTAACCCACCAAGTGACACACATGCATGTAGCATGTAATAGGCATGGGTTTCCATTCAGCTGAATTTGTGTAGTGGGCACAAGAGATGGAGCTTGCTCTGCCCCTTGCTCTCCCCTCCACAGCCTTCTACTGTTGCCTAGTCAGAGTACAGTAGAGCCAAAGGTGCTCCAAAAATGACTTCTTATGACTTTGTGGTTGCATGGGCAAAACCCCTCCAGATGAAAACAGCCTCAAGATAAACTTCAAAAAGGGAAAAGCCTATAATGATCATTATTACTCTGAAGTCAAAGATATTTAGATATGCTTATAATAGTAAAATTGGCCCACTATATTTTATTTGGAAAGACTATGATACGATTTTATGAAATACATTTTTAAAGTTACAGCTTAACTTCCACTGTAGACTCATTGAAATAAAGAATGGCAAAAGATACACAAGAGATCACCTGATCACGTACTCTACACTGAGACAGGGCCAAGTATGTTTACATCAGCCTCAACAGACACGTATATGCAGCTGTTTAACACCTCTGATATTAAGGAAACTGTGTGATCTAAAAATAAGACAGAATGCTCTGTTATTTATCAGAAATTACAGCAGACATCTATAATTTACTGTATTGGCTAATACATTCACATTTTTGCAGTCATTTTTCACTTCTTCATCTCACCTTTAGTAACAACCCTGCATTAAATCCCAGCTTAATAAAGTCAACAGAAAAATTCCCATGGACTTCAACAGAACGAGGTTTTCTCTCTGTTTTTCTTCTTGATTTACTTTAGTGGCCACGGAAATCTATGGCTGACAGATTTATTTAGAAGCAGTAAGACACTGAGATTTTAAATCTTTCTTTAACCTGCCTTGGATTTGAGTGTGTGCTTTGGGAGTATATTTAGATAATTTTTTATATTTCAGTATAAATCCTGAGATTAAAAAAAATCACTACTAAACCAATATTTACCAACTGCACTTTTAATGGATTTGGGTTGAAGTATTAAGATTGATGGGAAAAATAAAGGTCAGGTTTCTTACTGAGCTCTGGTGACATAGGTTCAGCTGGTTCTACCTTGGGCAATAAAAAGCATTAGATCATCTCTCCAAGTCCCTGTCAGCCCTACGATTCTTTGATTTAACTAGTCTGCTTTTAACTTCAATCAAAGATATTCTTGAGGCTAAGCACCATCAGAAAATAAGAACATGTCACAAGAAGAAAATTTAAAAAAGTGATTCACTTGTTTAAATCCGCTGGCTAATAGAAGCAAATAACCAGACTTATTTAAGTTCATTCTGAACATGTTTTCAGTTCCCAAACAAGACGCTGAGTGCAGCCTTAAGAAGCTCTCTTTGATGTAAACTTCACGCTGGGGTTCTTTCACCATGTAATGAGGAGGAGGCATGGTGGGGCTACAGACAAAAAAGGCCACTGTGATTGTGACCTGAAAATGGGTTTTCAATCTTACAGAATTGCCTGAGCTTAGTTAAGGAGACATCTTCCTCAAGTTGTTCTCTGGCTGTCATGCTTTCAAATACTCTCTGAAGAATTCAGGTATCTAAACGATTTGAAAAGAGATGGGGTTTGGGGGGCTTTGTTGTTGCTTTTAGTAAGTCTTTAAGGCTATTGGGCATAAAAAGAATTTGAAAAAGCTACTTAAAACTTGTGATTTCGATGTGATCTGGCTCTAATTGGCTCTTTTCATTTTAAACTCTGATCCAACTCCTACAGCAGTGAATTGGTCTGACTGCAGTAACATTAGGGCCTGATAGATCTGCACTCTTCAAGAACGCCCACCCTTTTGTTTTACTCGATCTCTTGAATATCTAGTTTGGAAGCACAAAGGGTAACATTAAAGAAAAAAAAAAAAAAAAAAAAGAGAGAGAGAGAAAAAGTCCTGGTAATAAATGAAGCGCCCACTTTTTCAACTTGGTTTAAAACAGTAATGAGAAAAAAAGTTTTTGTCCTCTGGATGGGTACACATTCAATCCAAAGAAAGAATTACACAACTCCTCCAAAGGACGGAAGCAAATAACAGTGCAGGTAAAGGAGGAAGTTAAAACAGGTTGGCACAATGGTGAAGAGCCTTGTTGGGCTCTGAAGTGGAGCATTTGAACCCAAAATCTTCATAATATAATTTTAAAAAATCGCAATAATAGTGTTGTATATAAAAAACTCATTGAATGTAGGTGATATTTAGTAGCATTTGTCTAGGAACTCATAAACTTTCCCAAATTGTGCAAGTGCAAGTGCAAAGCCACCTACTGCAGCTTGCAGAGTTTGGGGATCATTTGGGGGACATGTGGGTGAGATGGCAGGCTATTTTGTTGCCTTCTGTAACATTTATTTTAGTTCCTTTGAGTATTGTGCTATTTGCCTTGAACATTCAACTGATAAAGACTGAGTGGTCTCAATGTTGTGCCAGAGGTTCAGGTTGGATGTTAGGAAGAAATGAGTCTCCAAAAGAGTGGTTCAGCACCAGCACAGGCTGCGCAAGGAAGTGGAGGTGCTCAAGACATGCATAGATGTGATACTGAGGAACATGGTTATCAGGCAGTACTGGTGGTAGTAGATGGTTGGGCGTGATGATCTTGGAGGTCTTTTCCAACCTTAACGATTCTATGATTCCATGTGACTTCCTTCCAAGGCTAGAAGATGTGGACCTAATGCATGACCAATTATGAAGGTGCACAGGGAAGCTCAAATCAATTCAGTCCCACATTACAGTGGCAATATATGCCTCTGAAAATGAAATAAAAACAAACAAACAACAGCAGCAACAACAAAAAGTGTAGAGAAGCTTTTGGATTTGTTTTGGAGCTAGTAAATAAACTTACTGGTTTATTTCTCAGTCTGTAACAGCTCTCTTTTTTTTCTCTTCACTCAACCTGACACTTTGACCAGAGAAAACTCCTTGTATGCCCCCAATAAAGAGGTAAAAGCAGTAAATCATTCAGTGAGAGATTACCACTTTTCTTCTGTTACCCTGGGAATCCATGGGCCAGACAATCTCATTCTGTGCAGTACGCTGGCCTCTAAAAAAATAAAAAATATTAAAAAAATAAAAATAATAATAAAAAAAAAGGTAAAACCCTTTGTAACCTTTTAAAAGTTCAGTTTGAGCCCTAGTCTATGTTGTATTGCCCAACCAAATGTAAGGATAGCACAAATGCAGGAGGAGGTGGAGAAGAAGCCTTCTTCCCTTCTTCCTATCTCCAGCACTTACATAGCCCCTGAAAGATGCAGCCCCACATATGCCCTGCCTGAGAGAGCCAGGGAAGGGCAGGAGGGCAGGAACAACGGAGTTTTAAGGAAGAGACAAAGTTAGTAGAGAGGGGTTGTCCAAATCCGAAATGTTGCGTTCAAGGATACTTCAAATGCTTTTTATTTTTCTCCCACTCTTATTAACAAAATATCTCAGTGGTACTTTCTAACAAAGTGCTATACTTTCAAATTCTGTAGTAATGTGTATAGTCTTGACATTGTATTGCTTTTCAATCTGCTCCTAGACCACCTGCATGCACTGCTCTCTGACAGAACAGGTTTCCTCAGCTAATTGTTTTCTCACATTTCTGTGGTTCCAGGAGGCAAGTTTTTCACCATGTGTGATTAATGGTTTCATCAGATCAGCGTCTTCTGTTGCTAGCTTTTCATTAAGTCTCGTTGTTAAAAATTAAAGAAGTTGTTTGGGAGAAACAGACTTTTACAATTCACCCACCAAAGACAGAGCACCATTTCCTGGCAAAACAGACCCAAATTCATACAGACTTCGCTCGAGGCTTCTTTGTTTGGTATGAAGAAGGTAAAAAAGTAGTCCTCCTGCTCTGCTCCCAAGGGAATCCCCCTAAGTTAAAGCACAATTTAATCTCTTGAGCCGGCAGCTTTATTAGTAAGCGTTTCCCGGTCTTCGGGGAAATCTAATTTCACAAACAGATCAGAGCCGCTTCAGACTCGGCGTGCAGTTGCCATCCACCGGGGGACAAACAAGGAGGAGGAAGTTTGTCAGAGGAGACCTTCTCCGAGCCCAAGAGTGATTACCAGAGATGTCTCCACCGGCTGCCACCCACCTAAAGTCGATAGTACTCGGATGAGCACGCCGGTGCGCACTATATAAGCGAAGCGCATGGCCCTGGCGGGCGCATCGCCCCTCTACGGGCGCACCACTGAGCGCCCCGCTCCGCACCCGGCGGAGCCTCCGCGGGGACACCGGCTCTCGGCCGACGGCAGCGGACTGCTCCTCGCAGCCAGCAGACGCTCGCCGAGGTTTTTCTGCGCTTGAAGGTAAGCTGCTGCCTCTAAGGAGGGGGCCTTTGGCCGGGAGCGCCCGATGGTCCTACCATTGTTCTGGGACCCCGCTCTTCTCCGGCGCTGCCTGCGCCCTGGTGGCGAAGGAAGCGAGGGAGAGCCCGAGGCCGTCGGGGAGAGCCGACTGCTTCGAGCTCCGGTTAACTTTTTTGCCAGAGATGATTTGCCGGGGAGGCCAACTGTGAGGCGGTTGGTAAATAACTGATTTTTTCTCCCTCCTTCTTAATCCCAACTGTTTGCTATAATTAGAATAGCTTACTTAGGGGCATTACACGCCGCTTCCGAAGCTTCAGACTCTTGTAACTGCTTTTGGCCTTTACATTCCGATTTGCAGCACTTTCCGATGTAACTCCCTGGAAACTCGCCTCCGTCCAGTCGCCCTCCCGTGCGCTCCCGCCGCTGCGGGGCCGGCGGCAGCCTCCGGCGCGGGACCGCCGGGGGGCAAAGAGAGCCGAGCAAATCGCTCGCCTGCGCTATGTGCGGCGAGGCTAATAACCTTCCCCTAATCCGCCTCTATAAAGTGGCGGAGCCGTCCTGTGGCCGCACGTCGGAGCTGCGCTCCCCGCCGCTGCCGGCTCCCCGCGGGGCCGCCCCTGCCCTGGTGTGCGGGGGTCGGGCTGGCGCGGCATGGGGGGCGGGCGGGCGGGGTGCGGGCCGGGCCCGGAGCTGACCGCCTTCGCTCTCTGCCTCCTCCCAGCGCCGCAGAGATGCGAGGGGCGAAGAAACGCCAGGCGCTGCCCGCCATCGTGCTCCTGCTGCTGGCCTCGGCCCCGCCGCCTCCCGGTGCCGAGGGCAGGGACGTGCCCGCCGCGGGAACCGAGCGGGGGAAGCTCCTCGACATCCTCCTTCAAGCCCTGGACGACGACGGGCGCCCGCTGCCGCCCCGCCAGCCGCGGCGGGACCGGCTGATCTCTCGGCGCTACAGCGGCGGCGCTCCGCCGCCCGACCCCCGCCCCATCGCCGCCGCCGCCCCCCGGACGCCCCCGGCCGCCGCCGCCGCCCCGCCGCCGCACCGGCTGTTCGCCGCCGCCCGTGCTGGAGGTAAGAGCCGTCGCGGTCAGTCCCGCCGCCGCTCTCCTGCTGGACCAGTGCTGGACCAGCACCGCGGGGGGGAGTGGGGAAGCGTGCGATCTCCTGACCTCACGGAAGCTGCACTTTGGGGATCCCCGGGCCGAGGGAGGGAGGCGGCACTCGGGCTTCACCGCCTTCAGCTGTCGCTGACTCCCGGTCTGCTCTGAGCGTGCCTCCCAACTTCCCCGCACTGCAGAGCTGTCAGCTCCCAGGAAGCCCCGTTCCAAAGTTAGAAGTGCACCCCTGTTTTGAACAGAAGAAAAATGATTGAACTGAAAGGCAAATATCTCCTGCAAACTTTCTCGGGCGTGATGCCTTTCTCTATCCTTGCTCGGGTGGATGCCGTCTGTGCATAGGAACTGGTTCTGTCCTCTCGGAGGATGCTCTGTAGGGCAGAGACCTGTCCTTCTGACCGTGACAAATGGGGACAGTCCGAATGCAGCTGGCCGGTGCTGATCACAGACAGTGCTAGGCCAACAGGTCCCATCTACCATAGCAGCTTTTCATGCAAAGCTACCCAAAACACTTCTGAGCTCCTGGAGAGATTTGTGTGAATTAGGATGATGCAGCTCAGAAGGAATGAAACAACGGCTGTCTCGTGGCTGTAGCCCACTCATATGTTTCTCTTGATGGCTGCTAGAGACCCTACCGAAGGGAAATAGGGATATGGGAAAGCACAGGAGTTTGGCTTCTTAACGATCTGCCTCTCTGGAGAGCACCCTTGTGGCTGAAACTGCTAGATTGCTCTCCTTTGACCAGTGGTCCATTTTAATGGAAATTAAGCATCTCATTTCAGAAAACACTAACGGGTGTGTGAAAAGTCCAAACATCAGTAGGTGAATTTCTGAATGTTAGGGCGGACACTCATGCAGTGTGGTCATTGCAGTCTGAAAAAGGCACCAAGTGGTCCAGTAGTAAGATACTGGAGCGTCCCGACAAGATTCCTGATTTCCTTCCTTTTTCAGAGGCAGCCCAAAAAAGATGTTGCAGGTTTTCAATGTGACTGGTCATGGGTGATTACTTGGTGAGGCTTAATTCTGTATGTGCTGCAGGCAAAACTTCAGTGTACACTTTTCAAGGAAAAAAAAATGCAAGCAGGCTTTTTTTGAAGCACAATTGAGATGCCTTGCATATGTTTTCCTTTCAAGAGAATGAAAGACGTATAAACTTGAGAGCAGTGGTTGCTAATACCAGGTGGCTTAGGGGAAAAAACCTATTATGGACAATGGTTATTCCCATTTGAGATGTTTATTCCTAACTGTATGGTTGTACCAAGCCATAAGATATTTATGCAGCTTTGAAGTTTACATAATGAAGTTTGCTTTCTATTAATATTGATTTTAGTAAATACACTATATGCTACAGGGGTGGGAGTGCAGAACATCCTTAGAAAGAGGAGTTCCCCACTTATCCCTGGTGCAGGTGCAGCGTCCTATGGCTAGCCACCAAGCTAGCTTTCTGCAGCCCAGAAAGGACAAATCTAGAGTGTGAAAAAATGATCATGTTTTCATATTTCTTCCTTCTTTTTTGAATGTCAAATGGCCAGGATAGAAATTAGCACCTGTTTTGATGGTATGTGTTGCTTTTGGGAGCAAAAAACAGCAAAAAGGCTATACTTATAAGTCTTCAGCCATTGTAACTCCAGCACAGGAACAGTGGATTTCTGCTCTGGCTGGTGTGACCTGAGGGTCATCTTCTCAGAACTGCTCATCTTTCCACCACTCAGGAGAGGTGTTATATTCAGCTGCATGCTGAGCCAAGCATTTAGGATCAGTTATATGTTTGGATTAGCGCCACTTGTTGCAGAAGGTGAAATCCCAGTGTCTGACATGGAAGAGAATTGAGCAGCTCAACTGCTTCTTGCATTTGAGACGCAAAGCATCAAGCACATAGAATCAAGTCAAGCATATAGAATGAAAAGTACTCCCATTTTTGTGTGTTTTGCTGTTTTCTGAGGATGCTGGATGCCAGGAGGGTTTAATGTACTTTCCTTCCTGTTCTTCTTTGAGGGCTGGCTCCAGCTGTAGCCCAACCCCACCATAATCTAATTCAACTCATTGATCTGCATCTTCACACACCTGTCTTCTTTTATTTTCATTCTTGGGACTTAGCTGTTTGTGTAGTGAGGAGAGCTGGCCTGGTGTGCTACCCAGTGAATTGCAGCAGCAGCTTGATGCAATAGGCTAAGCATAGGATGGGGGACGAAATGTTGAGGACATCATCCTCCTTGCTGTGATGGCCCAGGCCATAACGGAAAAGCGCAACATCATGGGGTTTCTTCAGTGAGTCTAGAAACAGAATGGTGAGACACTGTCAGACATCCTACAGGTATCTTTCAGTTATAGATATATAGGAAAAGATGTAAAGCAAGACCGGTTGGTCTGCGATGCTCGATCTGAAAGTGCCTTGTGGCTTTGGCATTGAGCTATGTCATGGAAATAATAGCCACACTGCTTCATTGGGATTTGTTGGGAGGTCCTGGAACTAGGCAGAATGGGCAACCATCGAAATAAGTTTGACTGAAATAGCTGCACTGAAATATGTTGGACACTCAAACCTGCAGTGAGCTGTTGTGGACTCCTGCCTGGAAATGATTCCCCAAGTTTTTTTCCCCTTTTCTTAGGCATCAGAGATGTATCTTCTGTTGTGCACTTCTCATCCATATGAAGATTTGCATCATGTATCTTATAGGGTCATGAAAGGCACCCACACTTGCAATAAAGGCACCAGTTTTGCCCTCACTTCAGCTGTCTTAACTTCATTCAGAAGAAACAATGTATTCCGACTAATCCAAAAGCAGTCTTCAACTTTTGCTAGGATTTCTAGTAGGATTTTACTGAAAATACAAGTTGTTCCTCTTAGTTATTATAGCTAGTGGGACTGGATTTTCTGTCACAACATACTTTACCTGATTTGTGTGAAGTCTCTACTCCTGAGGTGTTTTCTCTTATTTTCTGCTTTTTTTTCTTTTACTTTATTAATTTATTATTATTATATATATATATATATATATATATATTATTAAGTGCCTCATATATTTTTCAAGCCTAGTTATGAAAGCTCTCCATGGCCAGTTCTTTTCGTAACTATGCCTAAGTTTCTGATGTGTTTGTTTTTTGTTTTTTTTTTCATGAAGAACCCAAATATATTTTTTTCACAAAGAGAGGATTCAACATCAAGTTATTTTTGAATATCGTGTTGGGGAACTAGAATAGTTCACCATTTTCCTGAGATTATCTTTGTTACCTTCATCCAAACACTTTCCACAGAACCTACATAGCTTCCATATACTTAGCTTTAAAGACGTTTTGGGAAATAGTAATAAAAAAAAATCTGCTTTAACTATTCTTTCCCTGCATATTTCCCATGTCAGTGAAGAAATGAGCATCTAGACTTACAATGAAAAGCATGCTGAAATTTGTCTTTGTGCTGAGAGACCAGCAAGACATTTTAAAACATTTTGATTAGTTATTTTTTAAGCAGTATTTATCTTCATTCCTTCACGCTTTTAGTTTACCAGTATGTTCAAATTAGCCTCCTGAATGTAACTAATTCAGATTTAGAATAACATATTGGAAAGAAAATTTAGCCCTCAAACTATTTAAACTCTGTGGTTAAACTTAAGAGTTCAGTTTTATGCCAAAATTTGTTACACATCAGCAAAAGAAAACTGCACATTGTGCCATGACACAATGCTGTTTTAACCATTATTCATAACAAGTTACATTTGAAAGACGTTTGATATTTATTTTAGTTTACAGTTGAATCAAAATCACTTTTTGCTCACTTAAAAAAAATCTCATGAAAGTGCAGAGACAGTTACAGTTGGAAGTCTCCAATTCTGCAAGACCTGCTGTGCCTAAGACTAAACTACTTCAGTGAGTGTAATTGCAGGTCTGGATTAAAAAAAGGATGCCACAGAAGAATGTAAACCGTGTCCCTAGGAAATGAAAATGTATGCCATGGAATAACACAGGGCTCTTTGTGATGTCTTTTTCTTCTCCAAGTATTCCTATTAATGTGTATTTTTAAAAGTGTACAGGGATACAAGGAACATGAGAGTTAATAAAAATGACATTTTCCAAAAATGACTACCAAAATTCAAAAATCTTTTTTTTTTTTTTTTTTTTTCCTTATAGTAATCATTTTCTTTACTGTAAAGTTGGTGAGTATGCTTTTCTGGAAGTGAACAAGGCAGATATATTCTGCTTTCAGAGGCTTAATATAACCAATATTCCAAATGGTTATGGAGTTCACCTTTCTTTACTGTTACTGGGGTGGGCCTGATGTGTGAATAAATCGCGTATGTGATCTCACTGCATATGTGAGATCCAGTAGTTAGGGGAAAATATATTCTCATAGAATTAGCAAACTGAATGGATTATTTGATATAATTCCTCTCAGCAGAACATCTATGGATGCCCACTAACTTGTGTGCTGGGAGCAGTATAGATGACATATGTTGCCCAGGCTAGTGGATATGAGACAGGGTAAAGAGGGGATGTAAGTTTTTCTCCATATCATATTTCTAAAATCTGAGCAATACCCAGTTTGGTAGGACTATCCCACTGATAATCACTGCCTTGGATGGTACAAAAATTAGGTGTCAGTTCTATCTGCAAAAATGCAATTAGTCCAGGTAGATTTATTTATTTATTTATTTATTTATTTTTTACACAATATTTCATGAATGAGTCAAGAATGACTTTTCATTAATTATACTGATAGTATTTCAATCTCAGCCATAGTGGTGGGTTGTTAGAGTTAGGGTAGGATGGCTAGATTGCAGCTGGACTTGATGATCTTTAAGGTCTTTTCCAACCTGAGCTATTCTATGATTCTGAAATTTTCCATGATAAATTCTCCTAAGCAATTTGATATTCACCACTTTTTGACTCGTGATGTACTGTTTCCTGTCATAAGGGTACAGTTCCATACCCCAAAGTTTTATTTCTGACAAGTGCAAATTTGTAACGTTCTTTTCTCATCATTTTCACTATTTTAAATGGAATGACCCTGGACTTTTGTCTAGGACAGCTGCTACTTACCACAGCTGTTCCTTCCAGAATGTGTTACTTCTGTGTTAGTTCTCTAAACTGTAAGAGGTCGATGATCTTAGTGCATCTAGTCTACTTCCAGCTTTTGTAGTTTCTTGTTGAAGTCAGCCCAAATGCTGCAGGGCATATATAGTCTTTCAACCTTCCATTCAAGGGCCTGCATCTGTCATTATGTCTAGATCCTTCATGGATATGATGTCTATGACTTGTTTTGCTGCTGCTACGTTTGTTGTCTTGTCTGCTTGGGTTCCTAGATGTACTGTGCAGTATGCCTTGTAATAGTGATGCTATTACATAATTGCATAAATAGCGATTTTTGGCAAGTGTGTTACCAGCCAGTGGAGCTAGGCCACTGAATGGAACAGGTATGAAATCTAGGATAAGCCAGAGATTTCCATTACCATGGTAGGGAATGTTGAGCCATGGACCAACCCCGATAGCTTATGAATGAGCAATAACAAAGCTATTTGCTACTGCAGTGTAATTACTACACACTTTGGATTTAAAAGTACAAGGGATCCATCAGAACAGTCCTTAAAATGAAATGTTTATATTAATTTTCAGGGGCCTCTGTTCTTATCTCCATTATGCGTAATGCAAACCAAGGGTCTCAATGCATGGACGTATGCTATGCTGGCATCTGAGTGGAGAACCCTTGTGGATTTGCAGTAGACTGGACTGCCAGATTTTGCACGGCACTATACCACAGCAAGGGAAAAGAGATGATCTTTGCATATTAAATTTTTTTTTTTTTGCTCAGCTGTTATGCACAAAAGTGACTTTTTTATTCATTAGGGAGATTTCTTCTGCTTTTCATTTTAGTCCAATTTTGTATTTGAAAAGAAATACCCTGTATTTATCATGACAACAGATATTATTGCTAATATGGGAGATATTTTACTAATATGTTCAATTCTAGCCCCAGAAAAATGGCAGGTTCTCATCAAATTACACCAGATTTTAACTTGAAGTACACCAGAGCTCCTTCAATGTGTGGGGCAGTGAACAACAAATAAAACAGAAGTTTCACTTCAAAGTAGATCCAAGTGCTTAACTGTCTGTAATCCAGGAACTATGGCATGCATTTTGAATTAGTCTACCTTGGCGCTGTTCCTATGAACAAACTAAAGGTTTGAAATATTTCTTTTTTTTTATTTCTTGTAGGCATGAAGTTCTGATTGTTATTAAAAAAAAAAATTAAAAAGAACAGCAGGTCTCAGTGTTTTACTAGTATGTTATTTCAGGTGTTAATTTACTGAAGGCTCTGAAGTGTAACAATGGTAGTACAGAAGTGTATAGGTTTGCACGACATTTATTGTCTAGTAGATATCTTTTTGGCCTTGAAAATACACTCCCTCAATTCTGAAGATTATTTTAATTTTTAAATACATGTGTAAACATGGAGAAAAATTTAAAAAGTTGGGAAGTGCAAATGTATTAAATATATGTACATCCATAGGTATAGGCATGTATGCTTATGTGTACAGTTTCTATGTAGGATGGATTGACTCTGGTAAGCTGCAGAAAGAAAAGGGAGGCTGATTCCATTTCTAATCTATATTGTCACTGCCAGCTTAGAGATCATTCTTGAAGATGATCTCTCTTAGTGACCAGAAAGTACTTTGGGAGGCAAGAGAGAATGTCTCCTCATTGCCTGTGCTATACCAGCTATCTAGAGAACTAAAATTTTCAGTAGTATTTAGTATTTTCCACAATAGTTTAAAAGAAAACACCTTAAAGATGAACAAATAGATGTGTATTTTTCCCCAGGTAGCCTTTTGTAAAATTTGTTTTTTAAACACAATAAATTAGTGCACTCTAATGTCCATAATAAATGTATTCGCTTTTGGTAAAAGCATTCTGTATTGAAGAATAACATTTTTTTTCAATTCATTGCTTATATTTGGTTTTGAATATGAGGGAGAATATTAAAGCAGACAAAAAGATTATGACAGTTTGGAATGTATGCAGACATAAATAGTGTTAAACAGAACAAGATTTTTTTAATTGGTAGGAACCAAGTTTTCTGGGACAACTGTTCTTTTAGTGTCAAAGATTCAGCAATTAGCATGCACTCCCTGCCCAAGAGACCACAAGTGAATCTTAACTCTATTGAGGAGAACAAGTCAAACATGAATCTCAAAAATGAGAAGAAATCAGAAGATGCAATAGTGGAAAGCATTTTGCTGGCAAAAGAGCAGCTAATCACTGTTAGCTGATGGTTAGGCATTTCTCTTCAATTTAAGGATGCATACTTCATTTTGACACTTGTGAATTAGAGGTTACTATTTCAGTGGAAGTCCTACAGGCTATTCATTTGTGTTTTGGGGCATTTTTAATGTCGGTCAAGTGGAAAGCATTTGCTCTAGTCAGAGGATTGATTGAATATTGATTACATTTGAGGGTACGATTTTCTATGTCTAGGCTATAAACAACATTTAACACATGAAGGATCCAAGCATTTCATTGATTAGTGGCCATTTTTATATTATCCTAAATTTTATTATGTCTACTGGGCAAAAAATCCTTAATTGCTCTACTGTCTTTACTCAGGAGCACCTAAAAATGTGTTTGTTTAATACCAACTTTAACACCAACGGAAAATACTGTTTAGAGTTACAAATGATGGTTGCTTTATGAAATTAATACTTTTGTTTTTAAAACACAATTAAAGTGGTGATGTAATAAAAAAAAAAAAAAAAAGGAGCACAGCTTTGCATGCAAAAAATATGAAAACACTTTTGAATTATTTATTGTAAGTCTCCTAGATCTTTCAAGATCTCTTAGGTTGATCTCTTAGGTCAATCCAAGTTAAGTTGGCTAGATTGTATTTTAGGATATGTGCTCTTGCGATATAGTTTGGAATCTATGGGTTGAAAACAAACATGTTTAATTTTGCATCACTAAAGCAATTATTGTAATGTTCCTTGCAGATCTTACACAGTTTTAGGGGCAACGTGACAAAAATTTAGTAAAGGCCTTGCTTAAATTGTTTTCCTTTCTACCTGGCTGTGTAATATATAGCTGAAAAGCAAAAGCGAAACATTACTGGAAACCAGTTAGACACATTTTTTTCCCATAACCCTTATTGTTTCTGATAAAGATATATGTGCTTCAGGAGAAGAAACGTTTGAAATGAAGTATTAGGAAATGTGTGCTCATCAGTATATGTGGCAGCACAAAACTAACAAAAATATTGAGTCCCATTGGATTAAAATAGCTAAGGAAATAGCTGTGATGTTACTGCTGTAACTGTGATAACGTAGCTACTTCTTCACTGTCATTTTAATGACATAGCGTGTCTAACATGAGATGCTTTTTATTTGCTCTTAAAATTTTAAGAATTGACAATGTGTGTTTATTTTTATTATTATTTTTTGTTTTGTTTTAATCACATGCAAGACTGTTCATATCCATGGACACTTACATGAAAAAGACTGAGTAACCTAGGTCTGTTCAGCTTAGGGAAAAGAAGACTGAAAGGGGATCTGATAAATGTTGATAAATATCTAAAGGAAGATGGGTGGGAAATGGATGAAGCCAGGTCTTTCTTGGTGGTGCATAGTGATAGGAGAAGGAGCAGTGGCCTAAAACTTGAACATAGGAAGTTCCATACTAATATGCAAAAGAACATCTTTAGAGTAAAGGTGACAGAGCACTGGAACAGGCTGCCCAGAGAGGTTGTGCAGTCTCCTTCAATGGAGATATTCAAGATCTGTCTGGATGCCTACCTGTGTGACCTGTTGTACAGTACCTGCCTTAACAGAGGAGTTGAACTCAATGGTCTTTTGAGGTCCATTCCAAACCCTGCAATTCTGTGATTCTGTGGTCATAATATCCTACACATAGAAGGAAATAAAGTTTACTTTCATATGCTATGCTTAGGAGAATCTCAGAAACGTACGTTTAAGAATGGTGTTTTAATTTTGCTTCCATCCAGCAATAGCTTCTTCTGTCTTGGCACAGTCACAATAGCCACAGCTTTGTACCTACGTGCTGGAAACAGTCCTGTGACTGGAGCTTTCACCCACAACACTCGTGGGCTACTGTAGGCAGCTGTTCATACTAGTGATATGAAGCTTAGGCTTGGTGTCAGCCTCAGGTGGAAAGAAGATATGTAGTGACATCAGTTTTAAAAATCAGAGAGACATAAAACGTCCTCAGTTCCAGGATGTGGAAAGAATTTTCTGTAATTTTGCTTAAGGCCAGTTCTTTTTACCCGTCAAATTTTGGCCCACTGAAATGTATGGTTTGCGTGTATTTTACACCTGCTTATGTTTCTCCAAGGGAAGACCTTGAATATCAATGTCTAAATAGTTCATTGTTCTTGTTGCATTTATATTTATCCCTCATAATATTTAGATGCCAGTTGTCATTTCTAAGATATATCCTTGCATAATTATAAAGAGTAAGATGACCTTAGCCTATGCATGTATATTCACTGGAAACACCTTTAAGATAGTGGTTCAGAACAAGCGAGAATCTGTAAGTTATTAATCTATTATGATAGTTCTGAACCTGTTTCAATTCAGACAGAAATAGAAATGTTTCTAAAATTAGGATAGGAAATTGAAATAAACATTACCATTTGTATAGCAATCAAATTGGAATCCATTCATCTTTCAGAAAGACCAAGGCCTGATTAAGCTCTGGTAAACTCAATTGCATTTCTTTTCACTCCAATAGTTTGCCTGTGTTCTGAGTTTGACTTGTATGCAGTTGAGCACGTCATCAGCTTTCATTCAAATGATTTAACTAGTTCATGTATTCCTTTTGATGTATTGCAGCTGTTCTAGTGTTTAATTTATGTAAATATTCTAGAATCTACATTTATTAGCAGCCTTGGTAGCTGAAAGAGAATACTTGCCTAAAGATTTGCAGAATTGCAGAAAGTGAATTTCCTCTTCACGTTTATCAGAATCTAGTCTCTGTATCTCATTTTCAGAGTGATACTGCCTTCAGTCAAGAGCTTTTCAATAACTTTCCAAATATGATTTGGAGTCTCTGGATTCAGCTGTAATATCTGCCTTAATAGTTAAGTGATTTCAAGTAGCTGATAAATGAATAGAAGTTGTTATTTGGTACAGAAAAAAGATCTCTGAATAGTAAAAATATAGCTTCAGTAAATTAATGCCTCAAATAGTCAGTCTATATGTCTCATAATTTTTGATGAATTATCCTTTTGTATTTTAATGAACAATTAGCATTATAATACATCTTTCCTCTTGGAAAGAACAAAATATATATTCATAACTTAGTGTTCAATATAATGAGAGTTTCATAATACCATACAGTTTGCTATTTGAATTGCTTGAGGAATAACTTAGCCTGCTTATTTGGATCTCTTAGGGAAAAGGAAAGTTTGCCTAAACTCATCAACAGGTCTGTAATTGTTTTGAGACTTTTCTTTTGCTTTTCAAAATGATTATGTATGTGTTTTTCGTGTTTGCACATCTGACAGGGGAGGAAAAGAAGAAAAATTGTTATTTTGAATTGCACATAGTGCTTGTCTGTGTTTGTGTTGCTGTTCAGTGGGCTTGTAGTACAAACTATAGTTGCCAAATTTTTCAAATATAAAACTTGTCAGGATCAATCTCTATTTATATATATATTATAGTTCTGATTTCTAGTGTGATCACTAATTGTAATAGCAGAAAAGTAACCATATACATCAGATTTGGCTTACTTCTTGATCTCATAGCATTTTCTGGTAGAAATAGGGATTTACATACAAGAAAAGAAAAGAAAAGCCATGCTCCTTAGTGTTCTTTTGCCAAATAAATATAGAGGTTTCCATAGGCAAGGATTAACTAATATAAACATGCTTTCTGAGCAGCTACTGAAGAATTACTAATAAACATAATTATAGCTGAGTTCAAGATATTTAACCTGGTAAATATATCCTGTTATTATTTCATTATGTTTGGCTGAAGTCTTATGAGAGGCCAACACTTCAACCTCATTGTTCAAGTCTTAATGAATTATTGGAAAGTGGCTGATTATAAAGCAATTAATTAGAAGGGACCACAGCATTATGAAAACTGCTGTCTTTGATGTTGTTTAGCTCCCAAGTTGACTCATTTTCTTGGCCAGAAATCTTAGCGTATGTCTTAGCTGTATGCCTACCTTACTGGGCCATTATATGCCAGTGCATGTCTACCAGCCAAACGTGGCAGGTGGTTATTTAATGTATCTTGTAAGCATTCAAGGAACCTCACATCTTAGAATATGATTCTGCCCAGAAATGGAACACAACAGTATTTTGGCTAAAGGGATGCTGATCTTCTGAGGCGTCTTATTGATGATGCACCTTGGATGGATCTTCAATTGTGCTCCTTCTGTGGTATTTCAGAAGAGATACATTAGATACAAAGTATTTTGGATTACTTAAAATTAACAAATTTGTCTTTAATTTGAAAAGCTAAGTATACAGGCTAAGAGTATTTTGAATATGGTAACCAGAGTTGTAATCAAGCCAAACTCTTTCACATAAGAAGATGGCTAAGGTTCAGAGAGTGCAAAGGAGGAGAAAATAACATGAAAGCAGGTTTTGCCAGACAGGTAAAGTCTTATTCATGCTGGGAGAATCTCCAGCTGGGAAAATCCACAGCTGTTATGGCCTTTGTGCCACCAGAATAGAAAAAAGGGTTAGCTCAGAGTGGAGAATCTGGCTCAAAGAACTTAAAATAAATATCAGATGTCAGAGCTGTGACTTAATTGTTTAGCTAAGTAGATCATGTGAATTACACACAGATTGAGGACCTGTTTTTGCTTCTGTTGAAATCAAGGAGAACAGAATCAGGCTATGCTCTCCTTCCAGAGTTTTTCAGCCATCAAAACCGTTACTTGAGAGTATGACCTTTTCTAGAATCATTTTTATACTAGCCATAAATCCTAGAGAGCTGCTAGTACACAACTACTTTGTGTTTTACTACTGTAAACAAAAGTTAAGACTTCAAGTATTTCCTTGTCTGCTTTTGGTTTTTATTTCAAAATTTGACATGCAGACAGTGGCTTCTAAGCCTCTAAATATGAAAAGTGGAATTTCAGATCCAGGTGTCATTTTCTGATAGAAGGCAATTTCAAAGACATACACTGAGACATATATGTATTTTAATGCATTCTCAGATTGAAGCTCTGACTATCAGAATTAGACCTGTGTCCAAACTCAAAGCATTTCAGCATTTTAGAATTTTCTATTAAGTAGAAAAAAAAATGCGTTTAATTATGGAGGCTTTGCAGGAGAGAGTAAGGAATCAGAAGAAAAATGAAAAGTTGAAAGACTCATTTAACTATAATCAAATTAAATGGACTCATCTGATAATCTTACATTCAGGAAGAAGTGAAAGATTTTAGGAGAAGTCTTCACATGTGCAGCTGTTTTTGGAAGAAAGTAGCATGCAGCTGTTACCTGGCTAAGAGCATTCTTGTAGCTCTACTGACAGGGAAATACTGGTTAGACAGGTGACAAGACAGAAAAGTATCTTGAAAGATCTAAAGCCAAATTGCAGGCTGACACGTATTTCTGCAAATTCTGGACAGATGAATGAATGTTGGTACAGTGAGTAACTGATGACATTATAAATGGAGTAAAAAGACATTACTTAGCGTCATATTTTTGGACATACCTGGAAGATGCTGGTGGAAATATTCTGATTCAGGGGAACCTTTTACTGCTGATCTCTGCGTTCACGCTTCAGAAGACAACAGAGGGAGGCAGTGAGGAGGGGACTGGCAAACACCTCTGTCTCCTGGCCAGACAATGTTCATAATGTCCAAGCTCATGACGATAATAATAATTAAAGTAATACTGTTAGCTCAGTCTTCTATCCAACGTGATTTCTCTTTCTAAGTATATTTTCTGGACACTTAATGAGTAATTACTTTCTCTTCACAAATGATAAGTTAAGCAAAGGAAAATCAAAGCAAGGGTGGATCAAAGAGAAGAGGAACAAAATATTATCAATATTGAAAATCCAGTTTACAGCAGGTAAAACTCTTCCCCATCCCCTGTATGCCTATCCCAGCCCTTTAGATGCGATTAAATGCTGCTTCTGCAGCTCGGGTGAGTTAGCTTCCTTCAGCCTCAGGTTATGTCCTTCCCACAGCTCAGTGCCCAGGCTCAGAGGAGCCAACTGTAGGGATAATCTGTTGCCCTTAAGAGGGTGTTGAACTGGAAGCTGGCAACCTCTTTCAGGCTGTAAATAGTCATTGCTCTGCTGAGGTAGGAAGGCCTCCCTGGAATTACTGTTCATGCCGATAGTTGTCTTCATAGCAACAATTGCTGTTAACTATTCCTGTCACTCCCTGCTCCCACTCACAGCTTGGCAGAGACCAGCCAAAGCAAGGAGACCAAAGGAAGTGCAATGAAGCAAAATGCAATACATGAGTAGAGCATGGGCAGGTAACAGTGCAGATAAAAGATGTCTGGATTCTTCCCCTAAATATGAGGTCTTTATCATCTTCCCATGGCTGAAAGCTTTTCTACTTCTCAGATTTCTGGAGGAACTTGCTGAAAAGTAGGTTTCCTACCCAGTTTCTGAAGAAGCGATGTAGGTATGGGTGAAGACAGGAATCCTAGGTAGATGCCCATCTCCTTGTATCCTGTGTAGGAGCCTTAAATGATTCAATATGAAAACCAGATGTTTCCATTCCTGTTTCCCTTACTTTTATTCTCCTTTTTCTGGATGTGTGTTCCTGTCACAAGAGCTTTCATTTCTGTATGCTACTATGATGTGTATTATAGGGTGAGATAAACTGAGAAAACATGAGCAGTTGTGGTGTCTCAAAGATAGTCCTGCAAATTCAAGTCAGAAAGTTGGATTATAAGAGAAAGAACTTATATATGCTTCCCAGGTAGAATCATCATAAAATGAAAAGAAACAAACTTAAGTAAAATGTATATTTTATGTATAAAATGTATTTGTTTTGTTTGCTCTTATCATTTTGATTTTATGAGTTTCTGTTGACAGACTATTTTCACCTGAGGCACAAAAAAGGCAGACAGAAAAGTTTGTCTCAGAGGACTTTGTATCACCTTCAGTTCCTTTTACTTGTATCAAAGAACTTGGGTGTCTCGCAGATTGTGCTTGAGAGATCTGTATTGTCAAGTGTACCTGAAACTAGCTGTAATAGTGTAGGAGTGTTGACCTGGACACTGCTTTCACTGTGGCCTGTGAGAGCCAGTAGGGATGTACAAGGGCTATGGGACTAAAGTTCTTGTTTTCCTAAAAAAGAGGACAGTCTTTACTTTTGTTTTCTTTCTACCACAGGTGAATAGAGAGGTAATGGCAGCAGTGAAGAAAACATAAAATTTTTATTTTCCCTCATAGTCAAAGAATGAGGAGCATTTTCTCATACAAATGAGCACATGTGCCATTTGAGACAGCAGTGGATGGCAGAATTATGCTCCTGGTATTTTGGAAAGAAAAATTTGATAAATACAGGCTATTTGAAATATATCTATTTAGTTATGTGCACCAAAATTTAGTTACCTTTCATGAAAACAGTATTTTACAATTTGAAAGATCTAAAAAGGAGCTAGATAGTAGACATTCTTTTCATAAAAAAATATGATTAAACAAAATAGATTAAAAAAAAATAGATTAAACAGGAGAACAGTACTTGTGAATTTGCCCTGTGCTAGAAGTGTGTAAGGAGCTATGTTCTGAATTAATTTGGGAACTAATCCCATATAATGATTTGGGAATAAATGAAGAATGAAGGATTTAACAAGAAAACACTATAGCAAAAAATGTATTTCTTCTCAGCATGTGTTTTGCATGTCTCATAGAATCATAGAGTTACTCAGGTTGGAAAAGATCACAAAGATCATCAAGTGCAACCGCAACCTAAACATTCTACCCTAATTCTAACAATGTTCCACTAAATCATGTTCTTGAACACCATATCCATAATCATCATACCTTTACAAGCTTACATAATCTTTGTGTAATACCTAGCATTTCATTATGAAAAGCTCTATAAGAATTTTAGCAGAGGGGACTCCTGAAAATATTCTGCTGTCTGCACCATAGGCCATTGCTTAATGGGGATAATGTCAAGCAGATGAGGTGGTTATCTGTTGAATTCAAGCAAGTTTCTCACTTTGAATCATATGGCTGGATCCTACTGGATTTATTAAATACAGCCATCTGCTACTTCAGGCAACACCACCTAGACTCTTGTTCATCAGCTTTTCAAAGAACCAGAAGGTTCCTACTTAATGCAAGACTTTTCTTGCTTATCAGTTAGCAGAGAAAAATAAATATCCATTTTTCCTTGAAATTCTAAGTCATGTTAGCCATTCTTTTTTATGTGTGATACTATCGATATTATGTTATAAAATGTACAGAACATTCTGTACTCTTCTATAAAGAGTGTTGCTAAAGATTATACATTCAACTGAATTAAATCCAATGTCTAAAGTTAGGCATGTGTTTTCTTGGTATCCGCCAGACATTCTCAATAATAATAAAGCTGAAAAAAAAAAATGTAGGTCCGAAACAGCTTCATTATTTCCTTGCAATTGCATTAAGGAGGTGTTGATGAGTGAGGAAGACTATGCAGCTGTGACTGAGAGTTAAATTTACTATGCTTTGAAGAAGCTGTTCTTATTTGTTTATATGAGCTGTGCAAAGAAATCATTTGTAGAATCCTTTGTGTTGTGTTTTGTTTTTTTTTTTTTTAAATGCTTAGTATTCATAATACTGTAATTTTGGTAGGACTAAATAGATGCAGTTACTTTCCTATAGACTTCTCATGAATATTAATTCCCCTGGGTTTAAGGGAACTACTGATACAGATATTCTTAGCAGAATGGGCAAGAAATAAGTGATGTCGCTGAATGGAGTCTCTGGAATAAGAATGAATGTCTGGCTTTATGAGGGGTGGATTGACACAGGGAAGAGAGGGCAAAAAAGTAGAAATAATCAATAAATGCCTGACTGAGACTTTAGAAGCCAGTTTTTCTTTTTATGCCCACCTTTAGCATATTTATATATTGATTTTTTTATAATGTAGTGCTCTTGCCAGCAGTGACTGACAGAGCAGTCTGGATCAGCCATAATGAAAGCAGGTCCTGTTCAATTTTCACTTTACAGTCATTGTACTTTTAAACTGACGGATGTCACATCCCACTTCATCACTCAAGTTCCTAAAGAATGTTACAGAATAAAGACTTCATTTTAAATTTGTAACACCAGATATTTTATTCATAACTAAAATTGGGAGCATGTGAAAAGATACCAATTACTCAGCATGTAAATTGAGTATATTTTGCCATGCCCACATCAGAAAAATATTACTGGAATGAACATCAGGGAAAGTAAACTTTCAGTCACCAGTTTAAGTTTAGAAGCATAGACTCAGTCTTACACATGTAAATAAGCATGAAAGCGGAACTAGCATTTAAGTGCTTAACTAATGAGGTACAATTAAATATCACAGAGCATTCCAAATATTCTCTACAAATAATGTCAAAATACTAAACAAAGGTTTCACGGACAGCAGATTAATCTAAAGAGATTAGAATACTGTTTATGTCTACTCTTGAACTAGAAGATAAATTGACCTAGTCATTAATTATGAATTCTTAATTGCAACCTTTAAGCTCTAGATCAGAGTTTGTATTGTGAGAATTGAAAGGACTGCCTTGAGGTGGGAATTATTGGGAAGACTAGTAAACTCAGCTTCTAGAGCAGAAAGGTATGTGTGAGTACATTCAGCATACTCTACATTCAGTAGATGGCAGTGGTATGCAATTGTAGATTAATTCAGGATTTTCTCTTGAGCAGACATTCTCATCTATGTGAAAACAAGTAATGTTCTGTTTATTTCAGTCTTTTTTTTTTTTTTTCCCAGCAAATACTAGGATAGCAGGTCATTTTTCACCTGCTGGAGCAGACAAGGATATAAATGCTAGAAATCTTTGCTAATTTACTGTAATCTTCATTACACAGCACTTGGAAATGTCTGGTAAGTTTTGAATTTCAAACAGTGGTATTACATAGGGAAAGGAATGCATCTGTCTGGATCATTGACTCATTTTCCATCTATGCTCTGTGGAACTTAGTATGTACACATCAAAGTCTCAAAATAAAAGTATTCAGTAAGTGGGAAATGTGTGTGTTATTTAACAGAAGTAGTAACATGGTGACGTCCTGGAATACTGAGTACAGAAATAGATTATTTTCCCTTGCCCGCAGGAGCAAACTGCAAATCTGTTGGAGGAAAGCAATGTGAATGTTTGTGTGTGTTAACAAACAAATTACTGAAGTAATTATTATAAAGCTTTCAATTATGCAAACTTAGAAAAACCAAAGCAAAAGTATAGTCCGTGTGATAGAAATCACAGATGAAGAGATTAAAGAATGACTGAATTACATTACCTAAGTAGAGATTTTCTCATATGGCAGTTATTTCTAATACAATTAGAAAACGTTCAAAGGTTCATGATTGTTAGTGATGAAAGGATTTGCTCTCTGTTGCATAAAGCAGTGTTTATTCTTTACTCCCTATTGAAAAGTACAATAGAAAACACATTAAAAACATCAGTCCATGAGTTGTAACACTGTGTGTGGATGTGGATAAGTGTGCGGATTACTTTTGGACATACCTGATTGTCCCTGGGAAGGGAGTTCAAACATCTCATGCTTTCAGTAATGTACTCTATTTCTCTGATGTATCAGACACCACCTGATAATCCACAGAAACTTTAAAATCTATATTAATATGGCTGTTCTTTTCAGAATAAAAAGTGATACCATTCCAATTGCAATGGAATAGCAGCATTTTAAACTCTGTTTCCATCATAGTCAAAGCTGCTGGACATCTCCAGTTTTGTAGATAAGAACTTTGTCCTACCTAGACCTAACAATAAAAGTTTTAATCAAGTTGGTCACAGCCAAAGTTTAAGAATGAATGAAAGTGGAAACTGAGGCTTTTCAATTGGTCAGGGTACTAAAGAAAGCAGTATGTATTAATTAATTTGACTCTTCTTAACATCAGTTAGGAGCCGTCCTCCTATGCACTATGAAACTGTGGTGTGGCAAGTGCCTTAGTGAGGAGATGGGACTGATTGCTTGTGACAGCAGCCCAGAGTGGTGTCAGTGTAGAGGAATACTTGAATCAGAATCTCTAGGTGCCCCATTGCCCCATTTATTCACAGGATGTTTTGCTACATGTGACACTGACTGTAGTCAGATATCTACAGTTCAGTCAGCACTACAATATGCTCTTATAGGATGGAATGTTACTTTTCTCTTTTCCCCACCAGGATGCCTTATGTATGTAGTCTTTTCTATTTTACTTGTTGATCTGGAGAAAGACTTTTAAATATTTTCTATTTTTTTTTATTTTATTTTATTGAAGCTGTGCATTCCTTCCTACAATTTGCAGAAATCATTACAGAGTTAAATTAAGGAGTAAACAGTATCTTAATTTTGCTTTCTTATGTATTTGCTTTTAAGAACTACTTTTGTAGAGGTATCATTTATTTTTAAGAGATATCATGTTGACGAATACTTTCATCCTGGCATTGCAATGTTCCATTCATTCATCTTTCAAGTATGTCTCTTCACTGGATATTTTTCTCTTGTTTCTGTCTATTTTCATCTCTATAAATTCTTCTGACACCTTACCAGTTCCTTTATGAATTTCCATTTGAAAGATCACTATCACTTTTATCACCATACATTATATTTTTCCATGAAGTAAAAACATCTTGGCATTGCTGCAAGTATGCAAGAAGGAAAGAAGGAGAGGTAATTCCTGAATCCTTCTCTGTTTCTGAAGAATGGGCAGAACATATATTGACTCAGAATGGATTTATCAGTATGAACGTAAAACAGATCAGGATCATCATATGATATATTAAGATACATTACCATTCCTGTTGATCATATCTTGAACTGTGTTTATTTGCAAACAAATTTCTATGAGCTTGTAACCTTTTGGACTGCCTGGCTGACTCTATTAATAAGTGACTCCTTGAAGTGCAGAACAATGTAAGATTCAGAAAGGCCTGTTATTCCAACATGTGACATGCTATCTATAACTGTGGATAGTCTGAGTTAACAATGGATATTCTGAAAAATGGAAAATTACTAAGCCTGGCTAAAAGTGCCAGGCTTCAAATACTCTAATTGAAGTGTGCTATGGAGAGTACTTTAGCATCATTAGCATTTAAATCTGACAAATACAGTTTAGGTAGCAGACCAAGGGATAGGGCTAACTAATGTCATATTCCCTTGGATACACATGCATTTTCCTGAAACACTTACTTGCCTTGGAGAAGTTTTCCAGAAATGCTTTAATGTTCATTAATTTTTGTAGGCTTTTAGAATGAGTCTAAAGAATCCCCCAGCTGATAAAAAAGCAATCCAATGCTCTCTCCTATGGTACATATAGTGGTTGTATTTTAGCTTGTGTAGGACGATTTTGAAGCGTGGATTGAATGGATTGAATAAACTGCCTCTACTCAGTATTTCCTGCTCATATGGGTTTCTTTGATTTTCCTATTTCTTTTGTATTTTTGCCCAGTGTCACTTCACAGTGTTTTGATTTCAACAATATATTGCCAATCTATCTTTTTTTATTACACGTTGCTGCTTTTCATTTGTGAAATTAACGTTAGAGGAATTTAACTTGCTCTGTGAGGATGTGAGCATGCATTGCAAGAACACATGTCTCTCTTCATAGGTGATATGTACCACGTGAAGTATGACTGGAGCAACTAAGAACAGGCTAAAAGCCAGAATAAATTAGCGTAGATGTTCTGTCTTGATGATCTTTCATTACCTGATAAAAGAATCCTGTATAGAGTTGTGATCCTGCTTCTGATTGCAGTGTGATCTGGTTGGGAGTCAGTGATAACTATTCCTTTCTTATGTTCATTAGTTTGATATAAATTGTAAGTTCTTTCAGACCTCAGCCTCACAGTTATGCACAGTTAGGAGAGCTTCCCTATGTTCAACATGGACAATTCTAAAAACCTGTTTTTGATGAAAAAAAAGTAGAGAATAAATATGGAAGAAATAGTTTTTCTGGTCATAAGCAGTACTGAGGTCCTCATATGCTGCTAAAAGACAAGAAAAATTATTGTGCTTGTGTCAGGCTGCCCATGCAGTTAGAGCAAGCAGATAGAAGTGCCATTGACCTGTACTGCCTGTGTTTTTTATACAAATGAACTTGGGTTGTCTTTGTGGAGGGCTAGGGTCTCACCAATTGCATTTCAGCAAGCAAATGTATTGTACCATATGAGATGAAAATGAACGCTTGAAGAAAGCTGAGGCATGGGCACATGTTGAAAGGATGATTGCCTGGAGGGCTGGCAGCTGCGGCAGGCAGGCAGACTTGTCCAGCCCCTGTACCACACATACTGACCTAGTTTTCTGATTGGGATGGAGAAAACCCGAGCCAAGAGAAATTGCTTGTAGGAAGCAGACCCTGCAGCCTTCACCCTCAGCTACAGCTGCTGTGTGTGTCTGAAATGCTGACCTTCTTTTCTCAGCATCATATCTTTTATCTTGGTTTGCTGCCTACGTATTGAAGGGTGGGGTTTTGGTGTTCTGTCATCTTTGATATAGAAGGACATCTTCTGTCCTGGTTGTATTATAGATTTTATTCCTAAAGGATTTTACAGGGCAAAATGTGGTTACTGTTCTCAGAACAAATTCTATAGACTTTGAAAGAGCCTGGCTTCTAAATGTTGTTTGTCAGAGCCAGAAGTGGTCTGCTTTTAGCCCAGCCTTCACCAGGGTTCAGCTGTTCCTTTTTATTGGTCTACTAGGGGCATCCCATTAAAAACTCATCCAGATGGTTTCACTATTATCTTTTCTTATGCTTCATTCTGAATACAATTTTAAGGTTCCTGGTGTTTTATGTCAGTAAAATTCTATGTTTAAAGTTACAAGGGTTGATGTTTCATTTGAAGTAAGGAAACAAAATAAATTTATGTCATTTAAAACTGAGATTTTCAAGGAAATTTAAGTAAATAATGTGTGCTCATCTTGCTGAATTGCAGTGGTACTTTAGCATTTTAGGTTAAAACTCCTGCCTAAAACTACACTCATGGGATCTCTGGGAAACTGCCTTAATGGCAGTGGTAAGAATTTGTTTTGGCAGATAATTAACATCTTCCAATAGTTTGAAGGAGAACTTATATAAATGGCAAGGAAATATTTTTAGTGAATAAATATGCTTAGCTTCAGGTCCTAAGGTTGAGAAATAATCAATTCATTGCATTAGTGCTAAGAAAAGCATTTCTTTTGAATCAACATGTAGTTGACATGGTTTGTCTGCAGTAATAGCTACAACTACTGAACAATGTCTTATACAGTTTTTTAGTGGAATATGTATAAGAGTTGGAATAAATGTACCAATTTTAAGAATATTTACTTGCAACAAAACTTTCTGCTGTAAGTTAGAGGCAATGTCCCATTGCAAAAAAATCCTAGTGAGTGGAGTTATTTTGTTAGGTCATATTTCTGTTCTTTTTGATTCATTTGGCTGTTCTGAGACATGTACTTCCTATTTTACTTTTTGGAAAAAGTGCCATATATGAAAAGGAGTTATTTTAAAATACAGAGTATTTTTCACAGGAGAGGAGTACTATTTTTTTATTAATAATGGTGATAAAAACATATGTATAAAAGGTCTGTGTACAGTTATAAAAATAACTGTATCTGTCACAGTTGATCTGTAGGAAACTTTTATTCAAAGGTATTTATTATTTCAATAGCCAGTGTAGTACTTTGTTTGTATGTAGGTATTTTGCATAATTTGTTCATGTACTCAAACAATTGTCATTATATGATACCATATTTTGTATTATTTATGGTCTTTCTGAATGTACAGATCAACTAAGTTCTATGATGTACAGAAATGGTTGACAAGAAATCTGGTAGTGCGTGTTGTAGGATGGCCATCTAATATTCTGCTGTGAATTAAATAAAATATTTCATAATGCTGTTCAGAAAAAAAAAAAAAAAAAGGTAAGAAAAAGAAAGGAATGCAAAAGCACTTGGATTAATTTGAGAAGTTATTGCAGAATCACAGGACGTCAGCGATTGGAAGGGATCTCAAAAGATCATCATTACTGTGGCTCTTTACAGAAGATTTCTTGTCATATCATGATATTAGTGTTTTTACTTTAATTCATACTACAAAGATATATTTGTTTTCTTCTCTCCTCAGAAATTTTTCCAAGAGATTCCAGTCTAAAAGACAAATTCATAAAACATTTTACAGGTAAGCAAAGTTGCTTGCTCTTAATTTACCCATATATGAATATTCTAAGTAGCCGTAGGAAGAGTCACATATTAGATTTCTCGAGCTTAATGAACCAAGTTTAACATCTGTAAAATTCCGATTCTGTCATTTAGCACTAGAAAATTTAAAGAACTCTAATCACGTTTTGGTTTCCATCTCTCTTTGACTAATTGAGATTAAAATATCTTAAAAACACAGTAGGCTAAAACATTAATGATTTAGAGCCCAGTGTTTCATTTTTATGATCCTATTGCTACTTGTTGATTTGCAGTTACTGAATGTATATGTCTATATCCTACATATCCACATGCAAACATTTTGTGGTATGATGTTAAAATGCATCATCGCCTATCTACTGTCTCTGGCAAATAATATTTCAATGACAGAACTTGGTAGTACATTTTTAATTTTAAATATATGTTTTTCTCTAATACCTGTCAGTCTAGCATATAAATTTTGAAGAGTGCTAGTTTTAAAGCTTCTAGTAGGACTGCATGTATCTTTCAGATCAAATCTATATAGCTCTATAATATTTTACTATACTAGTAAAACACTTTTTATCTTCTATATTATGATATTTATGTGTGGATGCTTGTTTTAAAATAGCAGACAAATAGAGTAGAGAAAGGTTATAATCAATGTAAATGAATTAAAAAAAAAAACATTAAGTTAGATACAGAAGCTTAATATGAATACAGTCAAATACTTGTATGTGAAATTTGAAATATAGTTTATAACTACACTTGTAGCAGTTACCTTTTGTACTTTATTTTGTAATTACAGGAAAAAATACTGTACTCTTTGAATGTAAACAAAACGAGCTCAAAAAAAAAAAAAAAAAAAAGTGCATCAAAGTGCTTGTGCTGATTCTTTACTTTCTAGTTCCAAATATTCTGAAAATCAGAAAAATGAATATCTGGATGTACGGCACAGCAGATCTGTTAGTGATTTTAAATGTTACTGGGATTAGTGAAACTAAAACCTGGAGAAAGAGATGTCAGTAGGAAAAAGAGAATTGGAAATTTTGGACAGTCCATGGCAAGAAAGGGAAGAATTTGTTTTTTCCTTTGCATGGAAGAAGGGCCTCAGACCTTCAGGATAAGCACAACAGTAAGAATCTTTCTGCCAGCAGCTCACTGCAGACTAATGGCATCCACAGGAATGGTGCTACACCCAGCTGCTCCTTCACTCTTACAACAACAACAAAAGAATAATTATGAACCTTGTCATTTTCAATTCATATGAAAAAGAAAAGAAAGGAACATATAGATTTGAACTTTGCTATTCTTTGTAGCACAGGAATACTGGAAGATTCTATTCTGAGGACGGCAGACAAGAAAGTTTTGTTTGAATTAATAATTAATGTTTCCTTTTCATTTTTAACTTCAGAAACTTTTCAGCCACCATAACAATCTCAACATAAGAATCTGAATAGGCTAAATGATGACTACGGAACAAGTTCCTTTGCTCAAAATCAACAGCAAAAACAAAACAGCCATGAGTTTTACAGAAGGTATTTTGAGAATACTAAATCACAGAAGTGAAAAAGAGCAAAAAGCACTTAGAGGCCTGTTTCTGGAGCAATTTATTAAATTAATGTTCTTTTTCTGCATGGGTAGTTGTCATCAAAATTGTTGAAATTACTTGACTAAGAATAGCTGGAATTAATAAGGAAAGAAGGTTCATTCCAAAATTCTTGAAAGTTTATTTCTTTTTTGGCTCAGGATTGCTACATCTTTTTTTTTTTGTTATTATTTTTATTATACTCTTAGGATCTCCAGTGACGGGGTATTCTGCCTGATTTTTCTTTTCCACAGCTTTATTAGATCCTCTAATCTTTCGTCTTTTTTCTTATACAGTCTACATTTATTTTTCTTGATTCTGTTCAAATCATTATCCTTTTTCTATCTACCTTAGTTAAGTAAACTATTTCAAGGTAGTCCTTAAAAATGCAAGACTTAGGACATTCTGAACTAATGAAGTTATGAAAAAGAAGAGAGGAAATCAACATTAACTTTACAGTCCATTGTCTTTACAATTTCAAGGTTAAGAGAATTATTCTACGCTTTTAGTTTGCCAAGAATAGTAGACATTTTGAAGCCAAAGAAAAACTGTATTTAACAATCCTTGACTGTAGGAAAAATCATAAATAATATTATGAGTCATAAAGCTATCTATCATTTTGGCTTGAAAAGCCTGTTGACACAGATTGCTCTATAAGGCAAAAATAAAATTAACAGTCTTTATTTTGTGGTAAGGAAGAAAGCTGAAAAATCACTTATTACCTGAAGGAACATGAAATTTATTTAGTGACAAAAGCTTGTTATTATCTTCATATATCTTGGAAAATTTCAAATTGCATACTTTCTCTACAGCCTATTTACTCACTCAGATAAAACATAGCAACAATCTTCCAGTTTAAAGTTGCAAAGACTACTTTGTCAGTTTATTCAAAAGCTTACTTGTGGCTGAAAAATCACAGAATATAGAATCACAGAATTACAGGTGTTGGAAGGGATGTCTAGAGATCATTAAGTCCAACTCTCCTGCTAAAGCAGTTTCCCTGCAATAGGTCCTGCAGGGCATCCAGATGGGTCTTGAGTATCTCCAAAGAAGATGACTCCACAACCTCTCTGAGCAGCCTGTTGCAGTGCTTCATCACTCTGACTGTAAAGAAGTTGTTTTTCTTGTTTATGTGTGAACCTTATTTGTGTGCAACTTCCTATGTTCCAGCTTTTGATCATTTCTCCTTGTTTTAATACTACACATCTGAAAAGAGTCTGGCCTCATCTAATTGCCTCCTGCACTTTAGATATTTATAAACACTGATCAAATCCTCACTCAGTCTTCTCTTCTCTAGGCTGAACAGACCCACATCTCAGCCTTTCCTCACAGGGAGAGGCACTTTATCATCTTTGTCACCTGCTACTGGACTCTTTTTAGGAGATCCCTGTATTTTGAACTGGAAAGCCTAGAACTGCACATAGCACTCCAGGTGTGGTTTCATCAGGGTACTGTGGAAAGGAGTAAGATCAGCTCCCTCGACCTGTTGGCCGTGCTCTTTTCAATGCATCCCAGGATCTCACTGGCCTTCTTGGTCATGATGGCATACTGCTGGCTCATGGCCAACCTTTTGTCCACGAGGACCCAAAGTCCTTCTCTGTAGAGATTTTCTCCTTCAGGTCATCCCCTAACCTTTACTGGTGCATGCGGTAATTTCTCCCCTAGTGCAGGATTCTAAACTTGCTTCTGTCAAACCTCATCAGGTTTCTCTAGGCCTAGCTCTTCAGTCTGTCCAGGCCCCATTGAATGACTGCACAGCCTTCAGGTATATCAGCCACTCCTCCCAGCTTTGTATCATCAGCAAACTTAATGAGGGTAGACTCAATCCCTTCATTCAGGTCACTGATGAAGATGTTGAACAAGATTGGACTCAGCCCCGACCCCTGGGGAACACTGCTAGTTACAGGCCTCCAACTAGGCTCTATGCCACTAATCACTAGTCACTAAGTTCTGCCAGTGTGCAAGTTCTCAGCACACCTCACTATCCACTCATCTATCCCACACTTTCTAAGCTTCATTACAAGGATGCTGTGGAAGACAGTGTCAAACACCTTGCTAAAGTCAAGATATACAACATCCACTGCTCTCCCCCTATCTGCCCAGCTAGTGATGACACTGTAGAGGATTACCAGGTTGATCAAGCATTATTTCTCCTTGTCAAATCCATGTTAACTATTCCTGCTAACCTTCTTTCTTCCACTTGATTGGAGATGCATCCAGATCAAGTTGTTCCATCACCTTTCCAGGGATGGAAGTGAGGCCTTTGGCCTGTAGTTTCCTGGATTATCTTTCCTGCCCTTTTGAAGACTGGAATGACATTGGCTGTCCTCCAGTCTTCAGGCACCTCTCCTGTTCTGCAAGACCTTTCAAAGATAATAGAAAGCAGTCTGCCAAAACTCTGCCAGCTCCTTCAGCACAAATGGCTGCATTGCATTAGGTTTCAATCTGGAAATATCATGAATTCCACATACTGCTGTAAAATGTATCTAATGTTCAAATCAGTTCACTGTCATAAAGAGGAGTCTTCTGTAAAGTCTCCATTATCCAGAAGATCGGCTCTTTTACCAGGTTGCTAACCCACCTTTGAAATGGGAAAATAAATAATCTTTGCCCATAATGCTTAGTAGCTTCCTCTGACTAAAAGGTCAGTCAAAGCAGCTTTCTTCATATTGATCCTTTTATAGCACTGCTTGAAACAACCTATAAAGTCTTATTCCCATTCCCTATGTGTGCTGAATTAAGAGAATGGAGGTCAATTTAGTCTTGTCTTGTTTAGTTAGTTTTGATTTATATAAGTCTTCTCTGATCAAATCTCAGAAAACTATCCCTAACTGGCAGTGGTAGTATTCTAAGCATGCATATGGAAACGTGACCTGAACCAACAATTGAACACCTGGTGGAAGGATATAGCCAGCCCTGGGAACACAGGTGGAAGCAATTTGCCTGGATGACCGGAAGGGGTGGGTCCAGGATCTGCCTCTCCCTAACCTCATTTAATTGCTGGCAGCCAAATGGGACACATCTCTACTTGGAGGTTGTCTCCTTTGGAGTGTTTGGTGAGCTCTAATCCTTGGAAAGGTGTAAGCAGTTTCTTCTTTATTTACTGGATTATGACTTCTACCTTTCTTCAGGTATCCAAAACTGGTTTAAAGCAGCTATGTGTTTAACATATTATGTGATTTGAATTATAGTTTGAAGATACATTGAATTGATTATAGATTGAATTGTGAGTTATATTTTTGCTTTCCTTTTCATCTTGGATGCTACTACTATTACATTCCGGGGGCTGTAAGTAGTTATGGAAAGACTTTGGTGACTTATAACCTGTGAGCTATGGTTTGAAGACCAGTAGCTTTATGTTATTATCGTATGCTAGTATGAGTAGATGACATGATATATCTGAAGAAAAGAGTAGTGGCTGAGAGAGCAGACAACACGCTATACCCTGTGCACACAGGGATTTGCCTCATCCATATGTTAAAACGTATGCTGCCCTCTGCAGGTCTGTACCCTTTTCTGCTAGTACTATTTCAACAAAAAATTATGTTCCTAGGTAGTATTCAGCCAAAATTTTTCTTCAACACCCATGTTGTATTCATACAGAGCTTTATAAATGATTAATGTGCAAATTGAACCCTCAGTAGGCTACTTAACTTTTGCAGGGCTTAGAATTTAATATACGGACTACTGAACTAACTAATTACTGCTATAGTTGCGCCATTCTATTTTTCACCACATAAAAAAATGTTATCATTAATTTGAAGTTAATGGAATTTCAAGGCTAATATGGTCTATCACTATGAGGTTTTTCTCATATCTGGATCATGAATTATATGATAGTTTGGGTTAGAGTGGACCTCAAATATCATCTGTTTCTTACCCCCTACCATTGGCAGCATTGCCAATCACTATGTTAGGCACTATGTAAGGCAGCACCTCACCATTTTCTTGATTCCCTCTATTATCTAATGTAAATCTGCCCTATTTTAATTTAAAACCCTTATTCCTCCCACCCCTCATCCTATCACTCTGAGACCATGTTAAAAAGTCTGTTTCCCTCCTTTTTATAAAAATCACAAAGTTATAGAACTGTAGAGGTTGAAAGGGACTTCTGTTATGTCCAAGCCTCCTCCTAAAGCAAGTTTCCTACAGCAGGTCAGACAGGTGGCAGTTCAGGTTTTGAATATATCCAGAAAGGGAGAACCCACAGCCTCTCTAAGCAGCTTGTTCCAGTGCTTTGTCACTCTGACAGTGAAGAAATTCTTTGTGTTAGCATGGAACTTCTGTGTTCTGGTTTCTGCTTATTGCCCCCTTTTTCTATTGCTGCACATGCCACCAGAAAGAGGTCCATCCCCATTGACTTGACTCCTGCATTTTAGATACTTATAAACAGTTACAAGATCAACATTTATAAGCTCCCTTTAAGTACTGGATGGCTGCAGGGTGGCTTCACGCTGGAGAAAGCCCAGCTCCTTCCACTGTACTTCACAGGAGAGATGTTTCATCCCTCTGATAATCTTCATGGCTTTCATCTGAAGATTTTGGAAAGGTTTCACATCTTTCTTATGCTGGGGGCCTTAGACGTGGGTGCAGTACACCAGATGGGGCCTTACAAGAGCAGAGTAGAGGGGGACAACCACATCCCTTGTGCTGCTGGCTACCTATCTACTCTGCATCTCTACTGATGCAGCCTAGGATACTGTTGGCCTTCTGGGCTGCAAGTGCTCACTACTGGCTCATGTTGAGTTTTTCATCTACCAGCACCCCTAAGTCTTTCTGGACAGAGCTGGCTCCCAAGGACTTCACACAGTCTGTGTACGTATCTGGGATTTCGCTGACCAAAGTGCAACACCTTGCTGAACCTCATTAGGTTCACAGGGGCCTACTTTTTGAATTTGTTCAGGTCCCTGTCACGGAGTTAACTAGATCAATCTATGCCCCTGCCCTCCCCTCCCCCAGCCCCACAAAATGGGGGGGGGGGGGGGGGGGGAAAAAAAAGCAGCAATGGTCTATGGAGGAAAACTTATTTTACTAACTATGATATCAGAATGCAGGATAACACAATATAATACAATATAATACAATCTAATTGAAATTGAGACTAATAAATCAAATAAAATAGGAGAGAGAGAGTTCCTGAGACCCAGTCAAACCTGAAAAGCTTGGAATGGCTAGGAAAGCACCCTCCAGCACCCACTGCAAGGCAGTAAGAGATGGCCCCACCCAGAAGGGCCAGATCCCATGACTTCTGTAATGTACAGGAATAGGTACCTGGAATTGGAGCATTAATAGTTTAACTCCCAGTGCACTATGTGATGTTATGATGAGGAATACTGAGAACCAAAAAACATAAAACCATGACAGTCCCTTTGGATGGCATCCCTTCTTTCTGTCTCATCAACTGAACTACTCAGCTTGTATAGTAGCATAGTAATAGTATCACTTTCTTTTGTTTCAGTAGCAGATATTGTTATAGTTGTGTTTCATCATAATTGTTTAATGCATGGCAAAATATTAAGAGTAATTTTTTCAAAATACATTCAAATTAATTCTATGTGTTGGCAGTATTGTTTAAAATTGTAAAGTAGTGCCACTGAAAGCTTGTAGTTAACTCCTGCTTACCCTCAAACAGGGCCAGTCACATTTTCATCAGAATGCAGCAAGCACTTTCATCGACTGTATCACAATACAAGGGACTGCTCAACACCAGCTTGTAAGTAGCAACTAAAGTAATTTAGAATTCTAACTGTGATATTTGTTTTAAAGCAACCTGCTTTCTGCTTTTCCTGCTCGGTTTTTGATGTGCTGATCCTTCCAGAAGTTGTGTGTTTTTGTTTTTTTGTTTTTTTTTTTTGTTGTTGTTGTTGTTGTTTTTTTTTTTTTGTTTTGTTTTGTTTTCTGTAGAATACTGCTGAAGTATTTACACAAGGTCTTCTAATGCACAACTGTTTTTCTATGTTATCCATGTATCACTACCTGCCACAGGATGTCTAAGGATGGCTTATTTCCTATCCTGCTGATATGGTTATATTTTTTTACACATATTCCTTGAAGCACTGATCCCAGGTTGACAGTCTCTTGCTGTTTGGAACACTTTCTGTTAAGTTTTCTGTTAAGAAAGTTATAATCTAGAGAAGAATACTTCACTTCCTTGTTACCAAATAGTTAGATCTTTCGACTGGAAAAGATGGCAGTGGCTCAGGGGCCACTTGAAACAAGTGGTCCTTTGAACTAACGACACCAGAGTGGGAGAACAAGTCCCTCTAGTCTTATTGCTAGAAGGTTTATTTAGACATGAGAAATATGGATTCCTATCAAAGTCAATAGTAAGTGGAACAATAAAAAGTTTGAGAGTCTGGTGTCAGAATACCTCGTAGTCTGCTTATTAGAATAACCTCCCAAATAATGAGTTAAGTTCCTTCAGGTAAATTTGGGAACTCAACTTTGTCTTAACACATCTTAAAAGTAGAAAATGAACTGTTGCCATCACTCACATTTCCTTTAGAGCCCAAGATACAATAATGTATAATTTTGCATCTTGCACCCATAATGTACTGGATTTCCATCAGGGAATGGTTTTATTGTATTGAAAGCCTGAAAATCCAACATTTATTTTTACAGTGTTTGAGAGTATCTGCCAGTTGAGATTCATTATTGCTGTTGGTATTTTTTTTTTTTTTTTTTTTTTTTTAGATTATAAGAGATGTGCAAGGTTGCTAACAAGATTAGCAATGAGCCCTCTGTGTACACAGTCCTAGGATGTTTGCTATGTAAGTATCATTTTTTCCTCACTATTCTTTTAAAATTATTTAATAGTCTAATGATTTATTTCACATTTGTACCTTGCTATTGCATGTGCACGCTGAAACGTGATATAAATAGTGCATCAACATGGAACTCTGGCATTGCTATTAAGACTGGCTATATGGACATGGAAATATATGGCAGCACTGGTGTCTCTGATATAAATCCCATTGTAATGTCCTACCAGTCCTTGGTGGCACTGTAGACCTTAATTATGTTCTGGGTCATATTTTGCTGTCAAAACTTAGAGAAGACTAGTTAGTGAAGGTGAAAAATATATGAAGACTTGATCAATGCATTTCAATCCTTTAAATAAGAAGGCTCTATTGTTAATGTATAAAAAAAAAGAAGGTCTTGGTCTCATGTCTGCAATCTTAATAGATGCCCTATCACTTCATCATCTGGACCTCTTTCATTCTCGAATTTTGTTCTAAGAACTTGTCAAATGTTCTCTAGTCGGTTGACTATCAATGAGGTGTTTGCACATTTTATACTAATTTGAAAAACAGCACTGATTATTATGGGCCAAGATATATATATACACACACATATATATAAAATCAGTGAAAATTGATGTATTTAGATTTCTTCAAAGGCTGTTCCCTCTCACAACTTCCTTCTGTCAAATACTGCCTGGATTTTGGTGGAGCAGTGTGTGTCACTTCTTCCTGAATCAAGACTTCAATTCATACTAATCAAGAGTAAGAAAGAGTAGGATATGAGTCAGTGTTAGTTAATTTGATTTCCAAGAGGAGGTGGGATTCGTTTTGGTGTCTGTGCAAAAATACTTAGAAGAATATGGCAGTAATTTGGTGCTGAGAATTTATTTTACTATTTATTTCCTTAAAAATTTTCAATTTATTTTATAATTTATTTTCTTAACTATTTTCAGTCTGTTTTGCCTCTTGCCTTCTGGGTCTTGCATGTCGTTTTGAATCTATCAGGACATCAAACCTGAGGCTGGCTAACAGATGCTATTACTTTGTCAGGACTTTTTTTGCCCGGAATCATTTCTGAATGTCCATTAGTTGTTGTTTTTCGTTTTGGTTTGGTTTTTTACATCCCTGCAAAACTGTATGTTTTTTAGTTTTCTTATTCAAATCTCTGCATTCAGAAGCATCCTGGAAATCTCTGATTTTATGAGCTTTCATTTATCTGATCTGTTTTCCATTCATCTGTACCTCTTTACTCCTCTGGGTTCATGGCTTGGGCCTTTCAGAAACATTTCTGAGTGTTCTAGTACTTTTTTTTTTTCCCTTTTCTTTCAATCTGGTGAGTCAAAAATTTACTTCCATGTTCACAGTACATAAGCCACTATCACATCCCATTTCCAGCTTTAAAATATGAAAGAATCGTGAGTTGTTCCTGAGTTGCAAAACCAGTTGTTCTAATTTGACTGTCACAAATATACTCTGATACGACATGTGGGAAAGGGAGGGTAAGCCATGTTAGCAGCTCATGTACACTGTGTTCACATAAAAATATCTCTAGGCTGACTTTTTCTCTACTCTGTTGAAAACAGAGAGAACATTACAGGAAAAAGCAGAGCTATGATCTGACTGTTTTCTAGCTTCCTCTGTGTTCCCTTGTGCTGTTCCTCCACTGGGTAGATGGAGTGGCTAGTTTCCGTGAGAGCTATCCAGTGTCTGCTTGAAACAGATGCATTTTTCTGAGAAAGATGAAGGGCAGCAGAAGCTCTTCTCTCTGACTAAAAAGGGCAGTGCAGGAGTTGCATGCATTACTCCCTTAATAACGCTGGATTTGTAACATGATTTAGCAATTGCATCTACTCCAGCTTTTGGCTGGAGGATCTGTTTTCCTCTCCACCCATAGCTTACAGTGGACTGGGTCCTAGCTAGTATTTTACATAAGGACTTTACCTTTGCTTTAAAATCTTGAGAGACTCCTGAGATGCTCAGTTGACTGCAAGAAAGAAGGGCAACTGTTCTGTCAGATGCCTTAAAGCATTTCCTCTTAGTGCACAAAAGTAGGCTACAATTTCCTCAGAACCAGAATTGCAGTGCTAGAACATAGATATTTTCTTCCTTCCCTTTCAAGTACCTGAGGGAAAAAAAAAAAAAAAAGGAGATGTGGTCTTTTCGTGTTAGAAACAAAGCATTGTCTTGGGAAATTGTTTCTCACATCGAAGTGGCAGCATGCTGCAGCAGGAGCCGAGGGGCACAGCCTCGGACTGTGCTTCAGCACCATGGAGAAGGCCAGGGAGGGTTGGGCTTCGAGAGTTTCTTTTTAATTCAGATGCTTGCAAATGGCGGCAAAGCGTTTGATAGAACTCAGTATCTGCAGATGCGTGTAACTATATTCGTGGAAGGCTTTCTTGTGAGATGTGCAGCATGAAGTGCTGTGTGTTAAACCTCTTTGCACCAACACTGAGGATTTACCATGGCCAAACTCATCAACGTTTGCAGAAGGCCAAGACCCACTGGAAGTCTGGAGTGAAGACTTAAGCAATCCGCAGAAAACTGATTTAGAATCAGAATTATACTAAGCAGTCATCTTCTGTGTTTTGAAACCAGTTATAAAATGACGTGTCCTTTTATCTTGCAGACTTTCTACTAAGGAGAGAATTCTGATTTGCCAAGAAAGTGCCTTGAAATCTTCCAGGACAGAGAAGACATCTATTACTTTTTTGATTTATGACATTTTGTTACTAGATGCATTTTATTTTCATATATTTGTTGGACATTCCATATTTGTGTAAAACATTATTTTATTTTAATTTGTAAATTTGTTGCCTATAGTTCAGACAAGCCAATTATTTAAATACGTTGTATATAAAGAATACTAATAATATACTGATTAAATGCTATAATCATATGCAGGGAGTTAGAAAAATTTTGCTGTTTCTCTTGTTCCATTGTATTTACATCATTTTGCTCAGGCTCTTACTTTCATTATTTGCACTAACTTGAAATGCAGAAGTCTATGTAACTGAAATCTGAATAAGCTGTGGAGAAGTTTTACTTGCCATGGAAGATATTTTATATTATGAAGCTTTGTTAATATATATATTATTGCGCATCAGAACAAAAAATGCTCAGAAATGCACCTTGCTTTCAGGAACAATTGTATGACTATTCTGGATTAACATCAGTTACATTTGTACTGGCACTTATGGAAAGAGTTGCAAATAATGTAAATATAAAGACTGGAAAACTGCAATGCAGTTTTGATGGAATAAAGAACATAAAAATAAACTGTTTTCCAGGGGAGTTATTTACATTTTTTAACAGATTCTTGTTTAACATGTAAACTTAACTAACCTTGCACAGTGGAAATAATTTTCCACTGAGAACTGCAAAGTACTGTGTTGAGTTTTTTGCAGCATTTGTTTTTAAGAGGTAAATTCTGTTCAATGGGACACCAATAAAAATGTGTCATTCACCTGCTGTGGACAACAGAAACCTTTTGTGTGAGTGAAGAGAGCATTATGAAAGAGCCCCATAGGAGAGAAAAAAGTGTCAAGTTGTCTGAAACTGAAGAATAGGATGAAAGATTTATCTTGCAACACATCAAGCCTTCCTATTTGTGAGGAATCCAAAGCAGGGGTGCTAAATCTTATTTAAATTGTGATGATAGCACTTAATACTCATTTATCTCAGCTGTTCTTTTTTTTTTTTTTTTTGTGTGTAAGTTTTACAAAGATTTTTTGATTGCTTTACAAATAACTCTGTATGAAGTGAGAAATTTATGGTTAGGTGTTGAGTAATTGACAGTGCATGCTGATCATTGTGCTCAGGTCACAATTCTGTTCATTAATTGACTGTTCAGAAATTCTCCCTCAGAGTCAGTCTATCTTTTCCTCCAGTGTAGGCTTCATGAGCTCTTCAACTTCTATGGACCACACTTCTCTGTGAACAGAATAGCATGGAAACTTTGCTCTGGGATTCCTTGTCAAATAAGCATATAGACATCCAACTACCTTATTCTCACATCCAGAGGGGATTTGTTTCTTCTTTCTAAATTTTTCACTGCCTTTCAAGTATCCAAACTGTTTTGTGACACACCAGTCAGTTCAGTTCACACCTTCTCCAGGTAAGGTCATGTTCTGCCTGGGCAACAATATATTTAAACAACTGTTTGAAAGCTGCTCCTTACTCACAGCTTTTGAATTAGTTACTCTGTCTGTAGTCCTTGGAAGGCTGTCAAATGCCGTTTGTATTTATTCTTAGCAGTTATTTCTCAAACTTACTGCCACTGTATTCTTTCGACAAGAGTAAAGTTTTCAAGCTTTGTTCTAATCCATCTGGTAAGGAGTATTCATACTGAAGATACAAAAAGTAGGAAAAATCCTTTTTTCTGAATGGTGAGATAGGTAACCAAAATAGAGATCAGAGGCTCTGAGAAAAGCTTCTGTCTTTAGTTCTTTAGTCTTGCTTTCTTTTTTTTTTTTTTTTTTCTTTCTTTCTTTCTTTCTTTCCCTCCACTCTTGTTTGTTTTCATCTCTTCCTTCATCCCTCTTGTCATTTCTCAGGAAAGGTTTAATGAAAATAATGAAAGGAGAAGTGAAAAAAACAAAAAGTTCTCTTCTGATAAGTTTTTTTTGGGAAATGAGGACTAATTATAAAACCTCAATTGGTTTGTCTAATGCAGTTTCTGGGCGTTAATCTAAGAGCTTCACCTTATTTTGTCAGAATAAAGTCTTCTTATTGAGCACTCAACTCCTACTTCTGGGAAGATTCACAAGTACTATAGAGATACTAAGCATAGATTCGTGCACAAAATTAAAATTTTGTTAAAAAGGAAAAAAGTGTATGAAAAGAATTATGGAAGGCAAAGCTTCCATTCATCTACTTTCCAAGAAGTTTTGTAGATTATGGTTTGGTTCGGAGTGGTTTGGTTTATTTGATTGTTTTGGTGCTTTTATTTTTATTTTGTTTGAAAACAAGATAATCTGAGTCAGCTGTGGCATGTATTCTTTTCTTTTTGGCCCTAGAGACTTTTTGTTCCTCAACATGCTTTGAATGGTTGGAATTTAAGCTAGGTATAATGTACTCTCCCTCTATTATTTCACTGTTCTTCACTGTAGTGCTTAGATGTAAAGTTACTGAAGTTAGGAGTATAAAAAAAATTACCAAGTTGAGTAACAGAGTAATTATACTATTTTAACTTTTTGATTTAAAGCTTGTTAATGGTCCTAAATTGTAGGGACTAATTTTGGAAGGTGGTTATTTGAAAGCAGGATGAAGAACCATGTGCCTTAGAATATGAGAGGAGATGCTTTTAAGTAAGCTTTGCATTTTTCCAAATTAAGCAACCCATGTGTTTTCTCTTCCAACATTCCTTCAGTTTTTTCCCTATCATTAAACTGAAGTAACAGTTTGGCTTTGAAAATAGGGTTTGCTGACGGTTTTCCTGTAAGCAAGTTTTCCTTTCTTGTTCAAGAAGTTGTGTCTAATTTCTATCCTCTTGATCATATATGGGATTCCAAAACCATTCAGATCTAGTAGCAGAAATAAAGACAGTAAACAGAAACAAAGGTATTTCTTCTGACATCAGAACAACCAAGCACAGGGAGGTCTAGTGGGAGAGAGCTGGAACATCTAGTTGGTGAAGAGGGCTAGGATGAGTGGCTGTTGTGCTGGGGAAGCAAGCATCCACAGAATCACAGAATGGCCCTGGTTGGAAGGGACCTCACAGATCATGAATCTCCAACCCCCCTGCCACATACAGGGCCAACAACCTCCACACTTAGTACTAGACCAGGCTGCCCAGGGCCCCGTCCAACCTGGCCTTGAACACCTTCAAGGACAGGGCATCCACAACCTCTCTGGGCAGCCTGTTCCAGTACCTCACCACTCTCTCTGTAAAGAACTTCCCTCTGACATCCAACCTAAATCTTCCCTCCCTCAACTTAAAACCATTTCCCCTTGTCCCACAGTTATCAACCCTTTCAAAGAGTTGATTCCCCTCCTGTTTGTAGGCTCCCTTTAGGTACTGAAAGGCTGCAATGAGGTCACCCCACAGCCTTCTTTTCTCCAGGCTGAACAAGCCCAGCTCCCTCAGCCTGTCTTCGTAGGGGAGGTGCTCCAGTCCCCTGATCATCTTTGTGGCTCTCCTCTGGACCCTCTCCAACAGCTCCCTGTCTTTTTTGTACTGGGGTCTCCAGACCTGGACACAGTCCTCAGATGGGGCCTTACAAGAGCACTGTAGAAGGGGACATTCACTTCCCTGTCCCTGCTGGTCACAACCAGCCTAACCATTCTCATCATTCCATGGCCAGATGCTGTCTGCAATGGAACTGGGCTGTGAAAGATGATTAACATGAAAGGAAATGAAGGAGAGGTGAAAACAAAAATGATAGACAGCACTTACTTCACTGCAGTATGGGATCGAACTTCCTAAACTAATATTTGCTGCTGGCCAATGTTTACAGCAGAGGGCCACAAAGATGATAAAGGGCCTGGAGCAACTCTCTTATGAGGAAAGGTTGAGCAACCTGGGTCTGTTCAGTCTTGAGAAAAGAAGACTGGAAGGGGATCTTATCAATGTCTATAAATATCTAAGGTGCAGGAGGCAAAGGGATGAGGCCAGATTCTTTTCAGTGCTGTGTAGCAATAGGACAAGGGGAAATGGCCACAAACAGAAGCATAGGAAGTTCCTACAAATGTGCATAAAAACTTCATGGTAAGGGAGACAGAGCACTGCAACAGGCTGCCCAGGGAAGTTGTAGAGTCTCCTCCTCTGGAGAAGACCTCTCTTCAAGACCTGCCTGGATGCCTATCTGTGCCATCTGGTCTAGGGAGCCTGCTTTGCTGGGGGGTTGGACTTGGTGATCTCTAGAGGTCCATTCCAGCCCCTACAATTCTGTGATTCTGTAATTCTGTTTCATTTCTTCTCCTCTTCGTTAACCCCTTTATACAGTTGAGCTTATCACCTAGTCTTGGACACTTACTTCCTCTTTGTCCCCATGAATATGAAAGTCCTATCACCTGCTCATAGACAGTTCCAAAAATGAGATATGAGCTATTATTATTAAAAATTCCACCAGGTCAAGGTTTATGAGGGCATAGAAGAGATGAATCCAGAAGCAAAAAAGTGTATAAAAATTTGCTAAGCTTTCATTGTAGCTTCACTGTAAGAAAATGATACTCATTTTCTGTCATGTTCTGACAAATTAATTTATGCCATATGCTATCACAAAATTTCCCATTTGACTCAGGAATATCTATTATTTTTAACAGTTTATATCATACCAGAACCATTTTACCATCCATGTGGATTGATTTTGCCATGGGTGAGTGTGATTAATTTAGCTTTGATGTTCGTTTGTCCATAATTCTAGTAATATTTGCATTAGTATTTGATTCATTGGCCTATTTGCATTATCAGAAAATTTTTGTGCAGGACCCACCAAAGTTTTCAAAAACAACAGCTACAGCACTCGCTCTGCCATGGTTGACATTCACCTTTACTTCATGCACAACACTGAAGGCCTCAACATACAGAAGTTTATACACAGAATACTGTTATTGTTTTCTGTGATATCTATCTAGTGAGTGAGGAAAGCACAGGACTATAATAGTGTCTTAAAAATGGAATATGAAGATAAGCTGTGACAATTATACAGGTAGCTGAAGAAGGATCTCAAGAGATCATACACCAGCTGTATATACAGTGCTGATGGTGCTCCTTTGTGTCAGCTACCTCAGTGCTATGGCATTACATCTACTGTAGGTATCTAAACCTTAATATTTCCACCTGTATTTTTAATTTCTTGGGTAAAATTTTTCACTGGTGCTTTTTGATAATACTATTGATCTTTGGAATGAAACAATGCCAGATAAAAAGTAAAAATACACTGAAATGAAAGCTGTCTCCCTGATCTTCTAGAACACTTGAGGAACTGGCAGGGTTTAATGTTGTAGCAAAAATACTAAGTCAGGGCTTGAAGCAGCGATTGAGCACCTGGTGAGAAGGCAGGGCCAACCCAAGGGAGCACAGGTGCATGCAGTGCACCTGAGGGACTGGAAGATGTAGAGCCAGGATCCACCTCTTTCCAGAACTCATTTAAGGGCTGGCCATGGAGGTGAGAGTATTTTGCTGGAGGTCCCTGCCTACCTGAGGCCTTTAAAGAGTAAGCAGCTTTTTTTTTTTTTTTTTCCCTTTGTTTCTGTGTCTACAGCTGCTGTATTGGGCTTGTGCTTCCTGCAGCATAGGGCATTGTTATCCCATTATTGTTGCTGTGCTTTTCATCACGTTGTAGCATCACAAATGTAAATGCTGTTTTGGAGATAGGGAAAATGATTTCTATGGGAAATTCTTATGGGAAGATTGTAGTTACTATGAAAATTGGCATGGTTCTAATATACATAGTACGTGTACAGAAATTGCTATAGAGTACTGGAAGAGGAGCAAGGTGCTAAGTGACCCATGCACTAAGCATTTTGATTTTTGAGTATTACAGCACTCTTGTGTAGCTAATGATGCTTTATTGAAGGGTGAAGGGACGGGAAGCTTGTAACATACTGAAATAAGCTTATATTTTTGTAATGGCAAGTTCTTAGGAGCTGGTTTGGAATACTAAAAGCTTGCTGATACCTATGTCCAGTGAAAGCTTCTACCATGACAGTTCCCAACAGCAAAGTTTAGTATACTTAGCTTTGTTTTGCTACAGGATTTAAACTTTTAATAAAGCTTCTGATACAGAAGAAGTAAGAGTTGAAGCAGCTGAATGTGGGGGGGAACTTTTCACTGCGCCTCACAAGGCTGGGCTGACTGCTGTTTGTGGTTCTGTCAGTTGTGCTTACATGACCCTGAAGATGCAAAAATTTTCTGTAAGTTAGCCCTCTCTTAGAATTTCTATATGTCTAGTATATAGGGATAGACAAAACTATCTCTATCTACCTTCTTTAACAATCTCCTTATCTTTCACTGAGCACAATGCAGTTATAGTGCAGTCAACAAAGAGCTTCAAGCATATTTTACTCTCTCCTTATGTTACTGGATGACACAAGTCAGTGTGCTATATGAAGTTGTTGTTTAATGTTTTTTGATTTCTAAATTTCTTTGAACTTGAGATATTTGGCAACTTTCTTAGGAATGACAATTTGTCCAACTTCCAGACAAATATTTATAAAATGCGTTGTATCATATTTATGTGCCAGGGCTTCATGTTTAAGCTGACTTGTGAGCTACTCAAAGTTATGTTTCCCAATTCAAAAGAGTCTGGATGAAGAGGATCAAGTTGTTCTCCATGATTACCAGTCACCTTGCTTTCTATATACTAGACTGTGAAATACAAAATGTTTGAATTTTCTGGGAGCAAGAGTATCCAAGTATACTTTCATCGTACTCTAGTGATGAAAAGTTGGAACTTGAGCCAAATTAATAAATAGCTAGATGAATAAATAGCTATAATCTATGTGGTTATTATCTAAAAATGGATACTTTGTAGGAAGTTATAAGAAAATATGCCATGAACATCATAATCTCTTCAGAAAGAAAACTAACTATCAATTACGTGTAATATATTGTAAGTTCATGGATTTATATCTCTCTTCAGTAAAGTGATGAAAGAAGCTGCCCCTTTCTGTTCAGTGTAATGGGAATACAAGGGATGTATCTTCTCTGGAATGTTTTGGTCAGAAATCCTATTTATTTAGCAGCCTTGAAAAATTTGACTTATTGAGTTGAATTGTATCTTCTTAGAAAACAGTTGAATGGCAGCAAGTCAGTTCTACAAAAACGAGGGATCTCTTTTTCCAAACCTCTTGTTTTTCTTTTTTAGCTGTTCTTTGTAGAAGTATCATATTCTACTGTACAGCCGTTCCTCATCTTCTGAACATTTTTTCTGTTGACATTAGAATTCTATTTTAGCATTTGTATTTTAAAACAATGACCAAATAATGCTATACTCCTTAATTCTATGTTCATTCTGAGTTTTTTTTAATTTGCAAACTTATTAACATGAGATAAAACAGTGTATCTTAGTCATAGCATGTACTTCATTACACTAGAACTGAGCTAGAATCTCCCTGGGCTCAGAAGAGAAGTAAATGCTGATGCCAACTGAAGAACTACTTTTCCTCAAGGAAGAAAAAGTAACTTATGTTCCAGTGATCATGGAAAAGGCAGAAGTTCCTAGAGATGATTAAACCAGCATCAAACTGGAATCATACTAAACTTAAAAAAACAAAAAAACAAACAAAAAAAAACAGGACAGTATAAGATGGCATGACTGAAAATGTACCTATTAAGTGTGTGGACACAAGGTAGAGCAAACTTACCTCTTTTCTACTTAAAGGAATAATCAAGACTGTAAAAACATATCCAGATATTGAAGATATGCCCATGCAGGAGCTGTCAGAAACCTGCCATCTCAGCTGTAAGCCCTGTAACTGGTATCCCAATTCAGTGAATAAAAGACTTGTTGGTTTGCTTCAGTTTTAATTTTTACAGCATAAAATGGTGAACTATGTAATTTTTTTTTAATGTTGACAATACATGTGTAGAAGAACAAGGTGGAGAAGAAAAGGTATGTGATGTTTTCAGTAGAGTATCTTGTGGACGAGGGAATGCATATTCCAAGGCATCTTTCCAGCTGGTGCTGTGCCCAGAAAAGAAAACCCTGAACCTTCTCAATATGTGAAACTGCTTCAATAAATCTGGCTTACACAAGTGTTTAAGTTTATTAAGACTTCAGTGTCTGAAAGCTACTTGGAATTATTGCTACAGCTGGATTATAACATTCTTTCACTGGGCCAGTATTCTTTCCTCCATGGAAATCTCATAACTTATGTCTAATTCATCATGACGATTGCTAGCTTTGAGCCAGAGAAGGCACATGCACCATAATATTCTTGTCGTGTGGAATTGTTATTTTTAAAAGTAAAATAATGTCTAAAAATAGTTTGCAATATGATATTTGCAAAATATCTCAAGGAAGATAACTAGATAAATTTTCCAGTGTAAGAATCTGAATCTCTACATCTGTCATTTCTAAACTGAATTTCTTTAGCCTCTTAACTGGACAAAATGCAATGGTAAAAAAAATTCACATGTAATATTGAGACTTGACACCTTCTGTGATTTATCCCTCTCACTGATAAAACTGAGATTAATTTCTTCTTTCCTGTGATTATATATCAAAAGGTAAAAAAAGGAGCTGGAGAATGGGAAGAAGAAGAGATGGGACTTGACAAGGCACAAATCAAATTAATAATGTCACAGCTTTTATTCATGATATTTTAACTTATCCACATATTTTGGAAAATGTATTCTGGTATTGGCCTACACTGTGTTTCTGTGGCTTTTCTTCATGAAAAAATATGTGTTCTTTACTTTCATCTTCTCCTTTATCTATCTTCTACTGCAAACTCAGTTTTGTGAACAAGGAAGTACTGTTTGTTTTGTACCTGACAGAGCAATGGCAGAGGCTGCCCGGAATCTGTGTGTGGGATCTGCTCCTCAGAGACCTTAAGAAGCTGCCTGGACATGGCCTTGAGCACCTGCTATGGAGTCCCTTCTGCAGCAGGCGTTGGTCCTGATGGACCCAGAGGGCACGGCAAGCCTTGGATACCCTGAGATTTGCTGATTCTGTAATAGATTGCAAGTTTGAACAAATGGAAGACTAGAAATTATGGGAGAACAGGCTTATTTACTTCATTGCCTCACAGACCTTAACTGTCATGGACTATGTTAGGGGTACAACATGAAGAATTCACACTGATTGGTCTTGTTATTTTTCCCCCATCAAATTCTAAGCACATTTATACACATAGGTTGAATGTGACACAGGTGAATTCAATCAGCCTTTCTTGAAGAAAACAGTATGTGTTTTGATTTTAATAAACTGCTGGGATCTCATTTTTCTGTGTTCCTTATATGCTGGGTTTTTTGTTTGTTTGGGTAGCACCCAAATGCACATTCAAACAAATTAGAAATAGCTAACAAGCTGATTTTGAATGAATTGTTAATGACAATCTGTTACTAATTGGGGATGTTGCTGAAAAGGAGGTTGCCTGCAAAGAAATTAATGTTTTAAAGCCTATTAGATACTTTTGATTTTTTATTTGGAAATATGAAGTTATTGTTAGTAAAAATCATGTTAAATAATCACATAAATGTGATGATCACATGGATTGTCAGATGACAAGACTGATTTATAATGCATTGCTTTAATATTAACAAAAGCAAGGCTGCATATCTATGAACACAAAACAGACCATATAAATAGAATGAAGGATTATATCCCAAAAACTCTGAGAAGAGTCCAGGTTTCATATTAGATGTGTTAAAATGCTTTTATCTGAGAGGCAAAAGTGGTGCTATGTTTGTAATATGTAGCATTGCTCTAGCTTATCTGTGTGGCCTTATATCTGCACGTTACCTATATCTTGTCTATAGAGCAAGGAGGTAAGTACATTTGTTGCATGTACAGACAGAATACAGGGAAGGAATACAAATGTCTGAAAGTTGGATAGCGTATGTTAGAATGAGAGAATTAAAGGGCTCAGTCTGCCTAGTTGGTTTTTAAAGGCTACAGAGTATTGAATAGATTTCCATGTTTAATTACTTTCCCAAGGGAAAGCACAAAGGGACTTCATAAATTTTTACAGAGTTACAATACAATAGACCAAAAGCTGGAAGCTGTTTTTATGCAGATTCAAATTTGTAATGGTCTTAAATCACTAATAATCTGTTTGAAATGTTAATCTATCAAGAGGTATGATAAAGTCTCTGGAAATATCTAGAAAGAATTAAGGATGGGTGCTTTTTTAAGAGATACACTAGTTTAATCATCAGGCTAATTAAATAGCTAAACAAATTAAGATGTGTTAACCTGAAATGTATAAAAAGTTGGATCGTCTAATGATCTTTTTTGTCCTTAAACACTATGCTTTTTCTTCCTGTTTCTTTCTAAATAAGATTTCAGGAGGAGACTGGCAACAGCTATAGTCTATAATTAAGTACAGTCTTGGAAAACATGATAGACTGATTTTTCTTTTCAGCAGGAAAATGCCATTTTATTGATGCTGTACAAGTACCACACAACCTTAATGACTCTAATTTCAGTTGCAAAAGCACTTTTGTCTGAAGCATCTTCATTATACCTGGTTAAAGAATAGAACTGTTTTGATTAACATTTCTCCTCCCTTCTTAAATTTAAATTTCCTAAAATTTAGTGATCTTTCTTAACAACTTTGTTCTAGGTACAGAAATGGCAAGGATGAGCCAAATATCTCTGTTATTGTTTCATTACTTATTAATATATATAGTTTTGGCTTTCCTGGCTTAGTGGCTGATGGGAGATTACATATATGTGAAACAACTGTTTTATGTAACTTTTTTGAAAGTTGAAAGAACATGGTGATATTTTTCTTTAGTTTAAAACTTTTTAAAACACTTCCACATTTTCCCATCAGTATTCTAACACTGTATTTGATGTGTGTTTAGTGGCTGATCATAAGTAGCTTTGCAAGTCCTGTGCACTTGCTAAGGAGAAAGAGTTGACAAAGATGCTGTCTCTCCAGAGTGATTCAGACTACCAAATATCCAGGTAGTCTTACTGTACTATGACATTTAATCACATGAGGATAGGAATCAGGTTATGATTAAAAACTCCCAATCCAATAATTACTTACAAAATAAGGAAGATCTGGCACTTTAGAAGGTTTTTTATTATTTATTGCATACCTAGAAAAGAAACAACAAACAGTCTTTGGCCTAATTGTTCGCTGCAAGAAATCATTACTGGCAGTATTAAAAAATTGCAAATGAAAAGCAAGGTGATATTTTAAGCACTAAATTTAAGTACTTTGCCATCACCTGTTTCTGATGTCTCACTGTACAAAAATATAGGAATAAGGAAGTCCTAATAGAAGTATTTACTTTGGCTGCCATGGAATATGTTATGTATCCTCTTCCATGCTGAACGTGAAGGTCTACTACATAAATGTCTGCTATTGTCTAGAACAGTTCCCATAGTCTTGGCTTGTGATGAAAGTGACTTTCTCTCTATGGCCTGTTTCCCTTCTGGCCATATATAAGTCTCTGCATGCCAGATATCTGCTCCATATATCCTTTGTGTATTTGAGTCATAACAAGGATCAGCTGATATAAAACATGAAGAAGGACGCGACGAAAGATCATGTTCACAGGAGCGTTATGACTGCAGGGGGCAGTTTTGCACTAATTCACATCAGTGGTGTGTGTCTTCAAAGAATGTGAAGCTAGGATTATGTGATGAACTCGTTCATCATATTCACTGTGCCATACCTATTCTGCAACAATAAAGCATTTATCTTTACCATTTGGTCTTAAGGATAATTACGTGGACCATCATTTAGGAAAATGCTCTATTCTGTCACATGGATGTGCTTTTCAAACCAATTTCTCCAGTTGCATGAATACCTCTAGTGCTCTGGAACGTAAGTGTAGACTGCTATGTGTTATGAAGGATACTCTGACTTCTCAGAATACTGCTGAGCATAGGCGAATAGTCCAAAAACAGTAGTGTGGATTGTAGCCTTTCATTTAAATAAATCTGTGTTCAGTATGTTAGTAATATGCTCTTTTAGTGATCTACTTAGCACTTCTGTTACATTTGTGTCTTGTGTTGTCAGCCAGAAATACTGAACACACCATGCAGTAACGCATTCATTCAAGGATCACTGCTGTCTTTTGCTCACAACAGTTCAACACTTTGAGACTCTACCCCTAGATATCTTTATCTGAGTGTAGGACAACTGAGTCCTGTATGTGTGTAGATGTGTTACTGCTCTGTATTAAAAAGAGGTCATGACAAGGTCTGAAAATCCCTTTGATCCATCAGTGTGCCAAGAAATTATTACCAGTGTAATCTACTTAATGGATGCTCAAAAGGAAAGCAATTCTTTCATAACTTATTTTCTGAAAAATCTTCTGTTTTCTTGTGGAGAAAAGTAAGTGATAGAATTTATTTCTTAATTTTATGTTACTCTATATCTTTTTTTATTATTGTTTGATGGTTTTCTATCTGTAAACCATCCTTGCAATCATAGCTTAAGTGGTTAAGTTACAAATTACTTTTCCTACACTTGGGATACAGAAATACAAAGTTTATATAATTCCTGTGCTTTTTCTTATTCCTGTGTTACTTTTGGAATAATTTACGATGGTTTTTAAGATGGTAAAAATATTTTTTCTGAAATCTAGATGGTTTAGGTTAAACTTTCAGTTGGTTCACCTAACTTCTCTATCTTAAGAAAGCTGCAAATTCTGATGTTGCTTGCTTGCTTATGTTACCAGCTGCTTTGCCCAAAATCAGCAACCAAGGCTGGAAAAATAATTTGGGCAGTGTCTCTTTTGTTTATACTTCTGTCCCCCCAAAACAATGCTTCAAATTCTATACATCAAGACATTCACAAATATTCTCTAAGTAGAAGCATTGCTGGATAATACTGAGTTTACTCCTGAAATTTTTTCATGTGTACAGTGCTAAATGCATCCTATCTAAATTAAGAATAAAGCTGTATGATTTCCCTACACAGTAAAAGGAGAAAGAGATATGGAGGTATTCAGTAACTTTAGATAAATCCAAAATCTGCTATCTAACTGAAAGAACTTGTTTTTGCATTAATATATCTATAGTAAAGACATTATTTTCCCAATCTGATGAAGTTGGATAGATAACACCTGGTGTTATGTAGTAAACAAAAACAACAAAACAAACCAAGCAGATGAGAAATCACTGGTGTCATGAGGAAGAAAAGAAACAAGGAGAAAGGAGGATAGATGATCTGTGGGTTGCTATGAACATGTTCCTCCTAAATGAAAGAAGTAGGAAAGAATATCTGATGTAAAACACAGTAATTGATCAATTTGTTTGTAAGGAGAAATTATGTTAGTTTTTCCATTTGATGCAGGGGATATATATGCAAGGAACAATTAATTTTGGTGTTCATGTTTGTTTTTTTTGTTTGTGTTTAATGAGAATGGATGAGTAGTCCTCAAACATATGAGGAAAGGAAGAATGTGTCCAAAGAGTGCATTATCAGTCTGAAGGGAGATGGGGCAAGGACAAAGTGTTCAGGATAAGGCTGAGACTAAATGATAGCAGGAATGGGGGAAGGACCATGACCATGGAATTCACTGAACTCAGCTGCAAGTAGCCTATGAGACAGAAAATACTCTTCCTGTTGATTGCAAATAGATACCTCCAATGTATACTTCCTAGTGAACAGCTCAGAAAAGGAATCGCTAGATGTGGCTGATTACCAAAAATAACATGCTGCTACATTGGAGTTGGTGTAAACTGAATCAATGTGTGCTAGGTCAATTAGTAACACTGAAGTAAAGAATAGTATATGGCTTCTCTGGCTCAGGAGATAAATGAAGCATAAAGAACTACGGCAGAAAATGCTTTGATGTCTCCCATATCCAATGAAAGTGTGTGATGCATCTTAATGCCAATTTAGTGCGGAATCTTCAAGTTCGGCTGGTCTGGGTAAGTCTACCTCAAACAGATTAATATTTCCTTAAAGATGAAATAGGTTAGAAATAATTCTGTTCTTTTATTTTTCTTTATTCTCCTGATTTTGCCAGCAGAACAGATTAGTATCATTCTCTCCACTGTCCAAAATTTAGTATTGATTAATGTCACAGTACTTATTAGTCTCCATTTATTTATGCACTTTTCAATTTAGTGGTTTGCTTATTTGTTTGCTTGTTTATTTTTAATAAAATGAGAAACTGGTTTTCTCAATTGAACATTTGACTGTATTATTTCTAAAAGGCAAGCTCTTTGTTTTTCCAACTTTTGGAATCACTTTTTATGATTTTGAAAAAGGACACTCATTTCCTCAGTCATGTCTGGTTTTCTGAAATCATGACAGTCTTCTGTAACTAGTTTTTCTAGCAATATCTGAGTCCTCACCAACAGAACTTCACTAAGTCTTTTTCAAACTGCACCTTCAGCAGCATAACAGGCTAGACAGGGTTCTGAGCAATCTGATGTAGCTGTAGGTGTTCCTGCTCATTGTGGAGGAGTTGGACCAGATGACCTGTAAGGGTCCCTTCCCACTCAAACAATTCTATGATTTTATGATTCTATGACTCTACAGTAATGGATGTTAATATGAGAGCCAACTGAACCTATAAACCATGGAAGGGAAAAGTTGATGATCTTCTGGTGACTGCAGCTGACAAGGCTGCCAACAGCCAAGACCTATCCCACAGCCCTGGGCAGGAGCACGGTAGTCCTATCTCTCCAGAGAGTCACCTCCCTGGAGACAGGTTGAAGCCAGGCCAGGATATGTGCCTGTAGGTGAGGATGAGTCACAGATTAGTGAAGCCATGACTATTTACATGCCAAGCTGCAGAATGTTGGGTTCTGTGGCTCCTGGGGTCCATAAGCAGAGCTTCAGCCAAAAGCTCCCAGGGTGTTGGCCCTGGAAGCACCTCACATCACCCAAAGACAAATCACTACTTTGCCAAGAAGCCAAATCCTCCCATATTCTACACTTCACATGCTGCTCACACAGAAATGCAGTTAACATTCTTTTTGTGAACAAACATTCTTGCTCAAGGTACTTATTCATTCCTCATTTTACAAACTAAGTTAAATGAGTAAAACAAATCTCAAGCTATTTGCAGTACATCTTTTTACTGTGGCATCTTAGTACTTGCCAGTTTTTAATTTATTCACCCTCATAATTAAATTTGGGAGTTAGGAAATCCATATTAACTGTATTCTGCCTCTAAGAAATGGAAATGTAGAGACAATGAGGACTTATGTGCCTATATTGAATTCTTAAATCCTCAAAGCCACTTTTTAGAATCTGCTAACTTCAGCAAAAAAGTATTTTTATCAGGCGCATAAAATCTCACCTTATACTATTTTCAAAGACACCAAGTCCCTATGGCATCTGTCCCATGAATTAAACCATATGGTTCAGTTATTTATTTACAGTGAATCAGCTAAGCCTGGAAAAGACCAAAATCCTCATGTAATACATGTAGAAAGCAACAATACTGCTGCACTCTTCTGATGTAAGCATGCACCTCAAACATGGAGCTGATGTGGAAACAGATCTGAATCTCTCATTCTCATCTGTCTGAATGCATATTTTTATCACCGAGCTTTGCAGTGTCTTGTACATGAAATTAGCGTTAATGAAAGGACACTGACAAATTCCAGTGTTTGCCTAATATAAGAGCCTGGATTATTGGTTGTTCCTATAGTTTCTGTATTCTAAGGAGCTATTTTAGTTTACAGAGTAGTAATTATCAGTATTATTAGTAACTTCAAAGAGAAAGAGAATGCTCTCACACTGAAAGATACATGTGAACAACTAGTATACTTTCAAATCTAGTAAGAAAAGGTGAACTTAAATATACTTCATAAATGGGGTGATGTGTGCGTAGGGCTGGTGTTTCTGAATTAAAATTTTAAAGTAAATTTCTTTTCTCAGCTATGTGTGTTTGGGTGTTAGGATTTTTGTGTCATTCATTTTTTTGTTTCACAAAATCTAGTGCAGCAGTCCTTAGCTTTATCATAGTTTTCTGGGAAGCTGATGAGGAGTTTCGCAACTTCCTATCATGTGATACTTGCATTAGGTTCTCTTAGTCATAGAGGGAGAAAGATAATTTCCACTATGTGGTGTTTTTTTTTAGAGCACACTGTCTCTCCATTTATCATGTAGGAACTTTGAGTAGACTGACTTATTAAATTATCTGCCTAAAGAAAATTACTTCTGTGTCTAAAGGACTTCAGTTGAGAGGCATCAAGAAATTTGCTACAGACCAGCAATGGCATATTCCATAATTGGAATTTTCTCTCAGATGATATTTTTTAAACATTATATTAAGAAAGCGTTTTAAAACTTCTATTTTTAAAATATCTTTTAAATGTGTAAATTACCTAACTCAGAGATAAAAATAGCATATTTATTTAAATTTTGCATTTATATCTTCCTGTGATAAATTTTACTGGGTCAGTGAGGAGGAAAAACATGATGCTTCACAGAAAATGGAGACTAAATGCAGCTCAAAAAGAGGTATGAAACACTTGAACTCCAGCACCAAGGAAGAACATTTGAAGTTCACATTTTCATCATAACTAGGTGCAGCTGCATGGATGGGTGATCATGGAGCCTTCTCATGTAACTGAAATACCTACTGTATCATACTGTGCACAGAAGGAGTGGGGAAAAAGAAGGGAACCAACCATGTATGTACATGTTCTTGGTAAACTTAACACTTTCAATTCACGTTAAATTTTAGAATTGACACAGAATTTTTATTCAATATTGTAAAAATGTGGTAAATCTCAAGATAAATCTGTGTAGGCCAAATATTCAACAGGTATTATATGAAATGAATACACTTCTGTGCTAAGGTCATGTCTATTTTATGTAACAGGGAGGAGATCTGCAGAAGGACATTTTTCTCTGAAAAACTTGAAGTGCAGAGCTGAATCTCAAATAGCAGTTTTGGAATAGCCTCTACCTTGTGTAGGACCTTAATGAATTATTCCTATCCTTAAAGCCAAATATAATATAATATAATATAATATAATATAATCGAGGTCTCTTCCAAACTGGGCCATTTTGTGTATGTGTGATTATCAGACAGCAGATCAATGAATTTTATTAGTTTTGGGAAGAAAAGGACTTTTTTTTTTTTTTTTTTTTTTTAATTTAAGTTGAATTTAAAGTTTCAATAATGAAAGGATGTTTAAATTATAAGTTTTGTTTTGCTATAATTTCGAGGACAAATGTGTTCCAATCTAGCTCCACTGAAACATAAGAAAAAAATGTAAATGCACAAGTTTAAATTTTGTACAGAAGAAAAAAATAGACTTTGACACAAAATATAGTGTATATATACCTCAAGATTTGAACCACAAGTCTTTGGTTGTATTCTCTCCTAATTCAGGCATGGAAAACAGCCTTTGAATTAATGCAGTTATAATTGCTTTGACAAGGTTATAAATCTGCCTAAGTGCTGTAGGCTTTATTTACTTCTCAGAGGAATAATTATACCACAAACATTTATGGAATAAGTTAATAAGATGAACATAGGATAATACTAATATTTTAAAATACAGTAAAAATATGCTGTTTAATTTTCTTCCAGGGAAGAAAAGTCCTTTTAAGATGCTCAAGAAGCATTAAATGTAATTCAAAACAAATACCATAAATCTGGACAAAAAATCACACAGTGTAGGTAATCTTCTACCATTCATTTCCCAACTCTTCATTGGACATTCAGTAGTTAGTAAAACTATCAGTGATTTTCTTCACTTAGTGTCTTTAATATAGAGCCACTAGTGAGTACACAGGTTTTTAAACAGGATCCTCTGAAGTTTTTTATATGCGGCTGATGTGAGATTTTGCTTATGAAAATTTCAGAAAGAACTTAAAATACTATGACAAGAAGTTGAAGAATAAAGCACCAGCAGCTGTGGTAGTAATAGTTCTCAGCAGAATAATATACATTGGCCACCAAAAGTAAGATTAAGGACTACAGGAGAGAAGTGAAATGCCCTCCTTACTCAGTGAAATATGTATTATTGAAAAAGGAGAGAGAAAATTACACCAAATTTTATGTTTCTTTTCTGCTTTTATGTAGCTTTTGCACGTACTCACATGGAGATAATGAACTGACCCATATGTTGAAAGAAGCATGTTTGTTTCAGTATGATTGTGAAGGATATCATGTGTTGTATGTTTTCGTTTTTTTTTTTTTTCCAAAGGGAATGAACATACATGTTTGGTACATTTATTAAACCAATCTTTCTTCTGCCTTTCTGTTTCATGTATATTCTTTCCAACTTTCCACCTTTCCTGCTCGTTCTATATCTTTTCTACTTTAGGATATCTACTCTGTCTCCTATCTTATGCAGATGAATGTATCTGCACAGGCAATTTTACCACAGGCAGACCTAGGAAGAACCCTGACCAAAATCTGGCCCTAGAAGTGTTGAGAGGAAGATATAAAGTCATGAGCATCTGCTTTGTTTGGCACTCCTCAGCCCCTTGCATCTCTTGCTTTTCCTCTGTCTTCAGAAGCTGGCTTAGAGCTACATTGAAAGATGAAGGGTTTTAAAACAGTGTAATGTTTAAACTACTGAATGATACAGCAGCCTCCTAAATATTTTGACTTTTGTGGTAGAGTTTGTTGTTTTGGTTTTTTTTTTTTTTTTTTTTTTTTTCAAAATAGAGAATAAAAAAAAAATAAACATAAAAAACAAAGGGAAATCATGAACTAAGTCCATTCTGATTTTAGTCTTGCTGATATTTCTGTAGAAAATTTCCCAGTAAGTCAGTGGAAGACTTAGTGATTGAGTATTTAAATGTTAATTGAAAAAATATTTAGAAAAATATAGGGAACATCCTGTTATCAAAAATAAGACACCATGATCTAAACACCATTATTTTAAAATTAGATTCTACTCTCAGATGCTCTCATCACCAACAAAATCTCATCTTATGTACAGCAAATATGAACTGGACATGAGTCTATCATCACATCGTTATTCATAAAAGGGAGATACTGGTACCATATGCTATATACAAAAAAGTCTTGAAGTGAGTCTGTAAGGAATCCGATAAACTGCACATTAACTTTGTTTCAGTTAAATGTCTTTATTTTCTTTGTGATATTCCAATTTTAAATACTGCTGCAGCTGATGAGTGGAGTCACATGCAGTGTAAAAAAATAATAAATGATTACACAAATATCAGTGAGCCTAGGCAATTACAACTTGAAAGGATAAATGTTATTAGTATATTTATGATTTAAAGACATATGGTGCAGAGTTGAGCTGTGGGAAATTAGAAAAACACAGTTGGCAAGCAATGTCTCTATTTTGGTTAATAAGACATTCAAGATTGCACATGCTTTTTCAGAGCTCAGTTTGATTACACAAGAAATCTAGAAGATGGATAAGGTTAAGTTTTTGCTCACACTGGACTCATTCCTCAGCTGTCAGCACAGAGGTCTGGAGATAGATGCCCTGTTTTCTTCCTTGGCACAGTTCCTTTTCCAGTTTCCCTTCCCAGTCTGCAGCAGAAGAGTGATTCTGCTTGCATTTACTTGCTTAAAGGCAACCTCATGGGATCACAAGACTTTCTTCAGATTTCCTGCCTCTGCTTTTTCCCCCTCCCCAGAATGCATACCCATGGAGGTCTTTCTGTGAATAAGGGGAGGAAATGGAAACTGCTGCTGCCCACTCTGCAATCTTGCTTCATTCCTTGGACAAACTTTCTGCTGAGCATTAAGGCCAGGGCTTTGCCCGGACTTATCATTTTACTCTAGACTCAATAACATCATTTCTATAGCACTGCATAGTAGAACAAACTCTTAAAATAACCTTATATTTTGATCTTATAAAGTATACCTTTTTAAGCTCAAGGTAGATTTTAAAAACAGTAGTAGAAGTTCTGTTTTGTTTAGTTCAGTAGGAATCTGTTCTTCAGGATCCTCTATTCACCTGTTCTGTTCTCTAAACCATCTTACTTAGTGTTATGTTGCTGAGTCAGAACATTAGCTTATTTTCAGTTATGTCTCACTATTGCTGATCTGCAAAATTATTGTCATATTTGTCTTCTGCTGATCCACTCAGTCATTTCAATAACTCAAAGTCCAGTAATCAAAAGTCTGCGACCAGATATGCAAGTAGCATTTGGCCACCACAATAAAACACTGAAACTGTGTCTGCAAATTGTATTGTATAAGTTTATTTTACTAGAATAAAGCCATCTGTACTCCAGAAACTTAACCATTAGTATGAGAGAAATACAACAGTAGAGCAGCAGCTGTAAAATGGCAGTGGAATATACCTGATAAAGGTACACTGTTATGATTGTGCATAATGTTAATGGAAGAACACTGTTTGGATAGAAGTCTGACTGCTGGTACATTTGCAAAAAAGTGTGTGTGTATTCTTTATGGTAGTCATTGGTAAGGATTATTAAAATCAGAGAAAAAATGGCACAAACTGGGATTTGACAGAGACTCAGACACAAGCACAGGCAAAGCTGAAGTTAAATAAATTACAATTTTATTTGAAGTTTCCTGGTTAAAGTGGGTTTTTTTAATGTGTATGACCAGGAGGTTTCATGGGAAACATGAGGTTTCCCATAGGTTGTCTTATATATTTCCTAGTCCAATGCATATCAGATACCTGCTGAAATCCATAGTACTACTACTTCTATTGTTGAAACATGGTTACTGAGTTTGGATTAAAACTTGCATAGACTTAGTGTAGTGGAATGATTTAAATTTATTTTCACATATCCAAGATGAGTTTTCTCCCACTGTATTTATTGCAACTTGTCAAAATCGAGTGATAGTGTATTGAAAACCAGTATTATTTCCATTTCAGGCAGTGTGAACAAATTTGATTTTATGTCTTTGACTATTCATAAGACATAGTAATAAGGAAAAAGATGTAAAAAAGTACAGATCAATGAACTTATTTAGATAATAATTTAGATAGTGAATTTTCAGATAGGTCAAGTATCACCTGAGCTGTGCTTCACAGACATTTTAAAATGCTTATAATTATCATTCTGTCCAATTTGCATGCCTTGTCATACATGAAATAAAACCTGTCTGGATTCTGTGCGATAGTATCCTTGCAGTGTATTCCAAACAGCAAAATGATAATAATAATAGTTAATAAATCAATCAGTGGTCAGTTTACTAAAGCTTTCTACTCAGATACCTGAGAATTTCTGATGCTCAAGCCAGCATCTTGCTTACTCTTGCTATTAAATAACATACTTCTGTGATTTATTTTGTTGCTTTCTAATTAATAAAATATACCAAGTGAGAATGTTTGATCATATGAGTGCTGAATCTCCGTACAGGCAAGTAACATGCCAGCAGTAATGTAAGGCATATATGAAATACTTGTGAACTACATGAATCAATCATGCAAGTATCAGCAAACATTCTTCTTTGTTTTCTTTAATCTACCTTAACTGTGAACAAATAATCAAATTTTTAATATGGTCAATGGCAGATTTGGATCTGAAACTTGCAATTGAAATTCCAGTTGTACAATTGTACTGACCAGAACAACTAAGTATATAATTCTTGACAATCATCTGACTAGGATAGTGTATTGGCTTCATGTATTTTTTAAAAAATCAAAAAGAAATTAATCCTCCCCCTCCATGCCTCCAACTGTGTATTCAGAATTATTCAGATTGTTTATTGGAAATGTCAGCTTATCTTGTCTGAATAGAGCATTTCTATCGTATGTAGTCTCTGAACTATATGCACTAGTTGTGCACAAATTCAGTGGAAACAAAACAGTTTTTATTTTGTTTAACCATTTGACATTTTCTTTAAATTTGCATAATTAATAACCTAATTAGACTGAAATTAATACACTAATTTTTACACTTTATAAAAAGAATATTTAGCCAAAGTAGCATCCAAAGTTATAATGCATTGATGTTTTTCATTTAAGGCTAGTCAAATGCTTCTCAGGACTATGGACAAGAGGCAAAGAAGAGGCTTCTTTTGTTCTAGAAGAAGAGGTTCTGTTGTTCTAAGCAGTTATCTGGAAACCAAAATCTTCCCTACACCTGGAGAAGCTCCATTTTCTCCAAGTGCTAGAGTTTTCAGCAGGCAATTCCTAGGGGTCCCTGTCCTTTTATTTCCTGTCATGTACAGCACTGTTAAAATCTTGATAGAATTGGGAAACTCCATAAACTTAATTAGTTGTGGGACTTGCAGACAGAATTCTCAAGGAAATACACAGGTGAGTGATGTTGTGTTGCCTCTAGTGGAACTGGCCGTGTTTACTAGCTGCTGTCCAGAAGCCATCTAGTCATTAACACAGCTCTGCTGAGGCAAGATGTTTTAGTTTGGGCATAAGGCCATACTAAAATGGATCTATAGCTTCCAGACCACATCTGGCTTGTGTCTGTGAGCTCAGAGAGCTGGCAGAGGAACTCTCAGATGTCTTAGGCAAATGTGTGGGGCAGATTTATATATGCTTCTTTGTATCCTGCAGGGAAGACAGGCATCCTGTTAGATAAGCATATAATGTTTAACCCCAACTAAAACACAGCAGGGGAGTGTCTCGCTCCAATTTATAGGAGGGAGAGGAGGTTCTTTTATTATCTATATACCCGGCGTGAGATTAAGAAGCAACGGTTCAAATGTTGGTCCGACCAGTTTATTACAAATCTTAATTAGGGAAATGGGGAAGGGGAGGACGGACACTATTATGAATTAGGGTAATGGGGAAGGGAAGGAGGGCGATAGAAAAGATAGGAAAGAAGAAGCAAGGAGTCTTTGTAGGCAGCAAGAGGGAGATAGTCACCACCATGGATCCAGCGAGGTTCGTAGTTCCGTCTTTGATCCTCAGTAGCGGTGGGTCGTCAGGCAGAGTTGTCCTGTTGCCAATGACGACGACGACCATGGTGATGATGGCCCTTTTTCAATGCTTCAAAGTGGTTGAGTCAGCTCTTTTTGGAGTGACAGCTCAAATCCAAGGTGGTTGAGTCAGTTCTCCTTGCGGTGGCAGCTTCTGGCTCTGGGATCTCAGCAGGAACCTCCTTTGTTCTTATCTTTCTGGCCTTGCCAGCAGATAAGAGGAAGCAGGGAGGCACCAACTTGCATCTTGCCTTCGCAAGATACAATGGTATCATCCCCCAGCCTTCCATACTTAGCTGGAACGGTTTGGCCACAAGCCAGATCTTCCGCTCTTCTACAGAACAAGCAGCTCTGGGGGAAGGGGCTTGCAAATGTTCCCAAAGCGATATCGATTGTCACACAGTTAGCACCCATCAGCTGCCTCCTTGACAAGTCACTCAGAGTCTTATCACAAGAAAAACCTCAGGAAGCAAGCTTTGAGCCAAAAAAAAAAAAACTAAGAAGGATTCTCACAGGGAGAGAAATACAACCTCTTAGGTCAGTTCTGAACATTCTAAGGCCTATTCTAAAATCCTATTCTAAAATTATTCATAGTCCTCATTGCCAAGTTAGAGGGCAAAATTATTTGTGGACAGGATCTCAGGTCTTTTACTTGAAACTATTCCATGTAAAGTTGGATTAATTGCAGAGAGAAAAACCAAGCTCATCAATTGTGTAACATTCAGAGTTGTTTGTGTGTTAGGTGTTTCACACAAAATGAGACAGCTTTGGTAAGAGATAATGAGTCTCCATTTGGAATAGCTGTAGCTTTTAATAGTCTGCATATTTCTTTACATGATAAGTAAGAGTTGCAAACAGGAATTTAACAGAAAAATATTGTAGAAACTATACTGTAATTTGCTTGTGTCAGTATACAGAATACCTAGATTTTTTGTTCATTAAAATGAAAATTTTAGGAAAAATATTCAGGGAAATAAACACACCGCAGTTATTTGCTTGTCACAGATCTATACAGCTGAGTGGTAAATCTGTTTCTTTTCATTATGCCAACTGTAGTTATGGACTCAGGGTTGAATCCTGCAATAGTGATTTTAACCTATACCAATTCTGCATTTTGCCCCAAGGCTCTCATGCAAATTTACAGTATTTCAAGAACTGAAAGCTCAAAGTGGCCTTTATGGAACAATTTAATAGCAAATACCTACAAGAATGTTTGGCTTTGAACACTTAATACAAAGAACTCCCTAGCAGCCAATGTGACAGGCTCAGTACTGAAGTCTTTACACTGGTAACCATGCCATTCCTATTGGCTTTCATAATGTAAGTAGAGCACGATCAACTCCTTTGTGAAATTGTCCATGAATATAAAGTACCTGACACGTCTGACTTGCACTCTTCTATGGAGTTTAATACCCTGCAGCAACACTTAAACCTTGAGAGTTGTTATTCTTCTAATGTCTTTCCCACCATCAGGAATCTGTCCTTAACACGGCACTTTGGTTAATTCCACAAGTTTATAATGCAGTTTTGCATTTGAAACACATTAATTTGGGATTAAATAGAATAATGAATGCTGAATGTACATGGAGGAGAATATATATTTCCTTTTGTTTTTACGTTGAAAATAATAGCTTCACAGGAAAGTGCTCTCAGGTGCTATTTGATTACAGAACCAAGGTACTCTTGCAAAATGATGTAAAAGTATCTCAGGCAAAAGAATATATCTGCTTCCAGTTGCACACTCACACTGAATGAATGGAAAGTTTGAATAAAATAAAAAATTACCCAACTTAAGAACCTTAAGAAAACTTCCACTGACATGAATCTGTGCAGTCCTTTTCTCTTATTACGTACATTTATAATGTTTTACACACGAGGCAGTCATCTATTTATGCTAAGCAGGCATGACTCTGGGAGACCACCATACACTGTTTATAAAATACATTGTGTATTAAGCGTATGTTAAAGCAGGAAATGTGCAGGAAGAAACTGAAGAGTCTTGGTTAGAAGAAAGTGATTTTTTCCTTTCTGTCATAGTGTGTGGTGGTTTTCTGCTTTTGATCAAGTAGATAAGGCCAGCAGGTTCCAATAAAACATATGTTTGATAAAATATATTAATTACTGGAAACCTAAAAGGCTGTATTCTAAGCTTCTTGTTTCAAGATATGCTAGAGCTTGGGCAGAGTCTGCCTGGTAAGTTTATGTGGTGGTAAAACGGAATCCGATTCAAGCTATGTATCTGCAATCCTCAGTAACAGGATTGGCAATAGGCGCAGTCCAGGCACTTGTAGAAAGAGAGATGCCACATTTTGTTATTTAAACTTGAGCTATGTCTTCCTGATGCAGGGAATGAATAGACGTGTTTTACTGCTGCAGCTCATAGCTGATGTTTGTGAAAGTCTGATGCTGTACTTCAGGGGAAATGGATGTTCATAACTGCACACTCGTGCCTACAGTTTAAACTGGCACAATAGCCCCACATAGTGCAATTGGATTATGAATCTTTAAATTAAAACATTAGGTGGATGTTCAGAATTATACAGAATAATTTACGATCAAATTAAAGTTAATAAATGTGGTTTTATTCATGGAAAAAATCCAGCATATGTGCTATGCTGTAAGAAAAATATTATTTTACTATTTACTTCTATGAAGTGTGAAACTGCATGCATTTTTTGGACAATTTTTTTATGAGCATAACATTTGGCTGCACAATTGTACAGGAAAGATAGGATTACTAAATTCTAAGACAAGAGCACCATGTTTCATTCTGAGATAAACTACTTTCAAAGGTTAAAGTGTAGCTTTACTATAAAATCTGTGTATAGAGGAACATGTAATTGCAAATTGCTACAGATAGATCAGTAAGCTGGTTTGATTCATTCATAATACCTTGTTTTCCAAAGTGTAAAACTTACTGATGTTTTCAGAATAGCTGAAGTTGGAAGGGACCTCTGTTCTCTAGTGCAACAGATGATTCTTCACTAACCTGTTATGAATCAATTTAAAATCATCCTATTATTTAAAAGTAATAAGTAGATTTGAAGAAGAGTTAGAAGGATAAAAAAACAAAAAGGGGAAGGGAAGGGAAGGGAAGGGAAGGGAAGGGAAGGGAAGGGAAGG